>NC_060903.1:16718205-16770705 GCF_014805685.1 Silurus meridionalis
ACTTTTATTTCAATATATTATGAGTTTTCCTGATACATTTTCCTGTTACGATTCTCTGGATCCTTTGATTAATTAATATTTTTAATTTTATTCAAGTTTATCCAAGTAATAGTAATTCAACATTAATTCTCATGAGATTTAGTCCTGCTCTAAACAATTGGATTTCATTTTTTAAATATTTTGCAGCAATTAAAGTTCGCAGAAGGTCTACTGTTTTAACATACATACAGTAGATCTGCCAAATCCAACTTTATTGCTATATAAATAACCAAATATCACCCATATTAATATTAATACCTGGAATTTGATATCCTTTAGAAATCTGACCATTTTTGTCAGCAAATTTTTATCCAAATCCCAGATTCTCCATATGAAAAAGAATCTCCTGGAGCTTCTTCGGATCTTCAGTGTGTTAACTCTTTAACATGAGCCATTTCTCTGGTGTACAGTCTATAAAGCGAGCATGATTCTATCGCTCAAACTGCATGTGCTTTTGCCTAATAAGCAATCTGAATGCGCTTTTAATTTCGAACACACGTCTGATCGTTCATCCACGTGCTGATGAAATGTCGACGCTATGACGCTAAAGCTAATGACGCGTGCGGGGAATCGCTGTTTTCCCGCGCCGTCCCATTAAAACCAATACCCACAAACATCTGGATCTGACGGAGGCACGCGCCATGTGGTGCTAACCCGGTTGCCAAAAAAAATTAAAATTAAGCTGTTGGGATGTCAAAAAAAAAAAAAGGCCATGTTGTGGAAGATTATGGTTTGGAGGCGTGAGTCAGGCTTGGCTGACATTTCGCAGTAGCACGTCACGGGATCATCAGCGAGCGCCTAATTCCAGTTATTATTCTGCTTCAACTGTTGCATGACGGGAAACGGGACGGCCGCTGTCATGTGAGGATACAGAAACCGCACATTATGTCACGGCGCAGCACGAGCAGACTGTGAGCCTCTGACTTTCAACATGAGAAACGTGATGTGTCACAAAGCTCACTGTCTTCCTTACACAATTTATATATAGTTACATATGTTATGTCAGCTCAGCTGTTTTGCTAAGGCAAGTTGATCCAGGGTTTTAGCTAAACATGAGCTGTACTTAAAAAAATACATTTTATTACACCAAATTGTTGTACCTGCATTATATAATAATCTTATATCGTAGTAATAGACTAATCCTATATTATAGTAGTAAAAGACTAAATCCTTGCTTGCTTTTTATGTGTAGGCCATGTTCTTGATAACTACTTACTTAAACTCCTTGAATCAACTTCCTAGTGATCTATATTCCTCCAGCCGAAGATGTATAGCTCGTGTTCCTGTGGTGCTTTTATTGTGAATAACCTTCCTCCTATCCCTCCAATAAGCCATTTATATGACCCGAGCTGCTGTTTATCAAGCAGCTTTAATAAAAGTTACGCGATGCACGTCTGCGTCCGCTTTATCTTTATTTACCTGCAGCATGTGTTGTTCCATACGCCGCTCGTTAGACACTTTAATACCGTAAAAAGCTCGGCTTCGACCCCACCGTGCTTTTCAAGGAACCTTTTTCTTCATTCCAGCACTTAGGTTTATTAGCGCACCTCGCTGAGTTAAGAGAGAGACTCTCTCAAGAAAAAGGCTAATCTGGTTAACCGGACACCTGCTTCGCTGGCACGCGGGCCATTTCTGAGAGACGATCGAAGCCACACACACACACACACACACACACACACACACACACACACACACACACAAACACATATATGTATGCCAAAATTTTCTATAATGATGACTAGAACAAATGAGAAAAGAAATATTAGAGAGATAGAAGCAGAAAACCAAGCTGACATAATGCACTTCCTGAGTTTTTTTTTTTTTTCTGCTCTGTGAAGTGCTCGTATTACCGCCAGCTGGATTAACTCAGCTCTCTTAAACCCAGAGTGTGTGTACATGTGTATATGTGTGTGAGGGAGAGAAAGTGTCGTTATTCAACCCTGCACCTCCTTTTCTTCGCATCACCTCCGTCGCCGAGACGCCCCCCTTTCGATCCAGCGATGGAGTAAGTCCACTGATGATATTCATTATTATTGTTGGTCATTATGGCAATAATAACAGTCTGGAAAACGCCTAAACAAGCAGCGGACAGTCGCCGCTTTTGTGTACGTCTCGGACAAAAGTTTACAGGAGGCCAGAAAACAAAGCAAAAAATAAATAAAAGGATAAAATTCCAGCCATAAACTAATGACTATGAATAATCCCTTCCACTCTGAATCACTTCCTGTTACTCACACGGGTTATTTGTGGGAATTCTGTTTTTTATTTTTTAGTATGAGTACGTTTGTTTCTCGACTCAAACCTCGAGGCCAATGAAACCCTCAAACTACATCCAAAACCTGCTTTCTAACATGTAGAACTTTCAATGTATAGCCCTCAAGCACCTTTTTCTTTTAAAGTCACATGATACGTGTTGAAATTTGCACACGTTTGTAGACATTTGCATGTTCTGGACATTTAACGCATTTGGTTTTGGTGTGTGGGTGATTTTTTTTTTTTTACACATAAATCAGCTGTTTACATTAAATTCATTTATTTTTTAATGATTATTTTTTCCCCGATTTAATTGTATGTATGTTTGTTGTGCGTCATTTTATATTTATCTCCTTCATTACTCCATTTTTACTGTAAGTCTCATGACTCATGAGATTTCTTCATGATTCACATTCTTTCCATGTGATCTGTGCCGTTTTCCCGATTATTTACGTGATATTTGAATATAAATATTTAATGTCATTCAACCAAACAATTAATTTTTTATTTCACGTCTAATTTGTACATGCGATTCGTGACTTTTGACCCTTTTTTTTCCCACATGTATTTTACACCGTCATTTTATCGCGCATCGTACATTTTCCTCAGAAATCTTTTCATGATAATTTATTTGCATATTTTAAAATCATGGTTCATATATTTCACATTATTTGTTTATCATGTTTATTTTAATTTCAATTCTTTTTTTTCTTTTTCCTGATTTTCAAGCATGTACCCAAAATAATAATCTTCAATAATCCTACTTGTACGCTTTTACAGTTGGTTCAGGGTAACTATTTAATAGAAAATAGATCAGTATTTAAATACAAATGTGATATTATTATGCGCTGTATGTATTTATTAGGCGAGAATTTTAAGAATAGCTCCTGTATAATCTATAATACTATAATGTTGCTATAATTCTATGACAGAATCCTGGATAAATCAGATTTTTTTTTATTTTGATTCCGTTTTTTCTTTTACACATTCAGAAGTTTTCTCCAAATATTACAACCTCATTGAATTATTTAAATTTTTTAATCATATCTTTATTCTTTAACATCTAAATAAATTTACGATCTGATATCTAATGAACTTGTCGAATGTTTACAGAAAAAAGTGGGCGGGGCTGTGATAAATTTGATCAGTAAAAAAAAAAAGGAACTGATCATTATACACAGTAAACGCCACTTTCTTTGGACACCTTTTGTACTGTCTTAAAAATAATGGCACCTCTAAGGGAAACAGGAGCTTCTTGATGTATAACCGTAACTCAGATAGTAATCAGAATCCGTGAATCCGTACATAATAATCGTAACATGATCCCATTCAGATGTTTTGACTTTGAAGATCTGCAGAAGCAAATGGTCCGAGAAGTTTGAAGCTAAATTGGTAACGGATACGGAGCGTCCCCTGCATTTATACACTGCTTCTTCCTTCATTTCCCCCCAGCAGTCTCGGTCCCTTGGGTCAGCGTGGCATCGAGCATTGGCACACACTTGGTTAACAGATGTCTCTGGGCGTCGGACGTGCGCTCGCTGTACATTTCACGCATGGCCGGACACAGATGCGAGTCACTATGGAAACATCCCTGATCTCGGCATCGCACCGGAAACACCCCCACACACAGTTGAACCTAATTGTACCATATTGCTTCTCTTGTCTGACAATAAAGGGGGCGGAGCAGGAGGCCCGTAATGTAATTACCGACTCCCTGAGCTTTAAGGAGAGAGAGAGAGAAAGAAAGAGAGAGAGAAAGCGAGAGAGAGAGAGAGACACGTGATGGACAGTGGTCATCAAAAACAAGTGGCAATAAAATGCACAAAACTCAATTTGCAATTGTAAGTTGAGGAACTGACGATGATGCGATGGCTGGACGGAGTTTCCTTCAGCGTGACTCCTGTGAGTTACGAGTGTTCACCGTTTCACCAGAGTTGTACATCTGGGAACAGAAAGAAAGGGAAAGAAAAAGATTAAAAAGAGAAGAAGACGGGATCATGGATTATATTAAGATAATGATCTCATTGAGGTTTTAATGGTATTTATGCAACTCCACTGCAGGCTGAAGCATTGGGTTACAAATGAAAGAAAGAAAGAAATGGTTGGTAGGCTGGCTGAATAGATGGATGGATGGATGGATGGATGGATGGATGGATGGATGGATGGATGGATGGATGGATGGAGAGGTGGAGGCAGAGTGAAAGAGTAAAAGAAAAAGAAAGAAAGAAAGAAAGAAAGAAAGAAAGAAAGAAAGAAAGAAAGAAAGAAAGAAAGAAAGAAAGAAAGAAAGAGATTTGTGACCAGTTTTAATGTGGCACCTCACAGTGTTTATACATTCTGTCATTGCATACATCCGTCCGTCTGTCTGTCCATCATTCATCCATCCATCTACCTATTCTATCAATCTAGCCATTTATTCATCCATCTTTTGTCACTTCTTTTACATACACACTTCTTTAAACATTTCTTATTATCATTTCTCCCTTTTTTTTCTTTTATCCATCCATCCATCCATCCATCCATCCATCCATCCATCCATCCATCCATCTATCCATCATGCAGTCTATTCCATCCTTCATCCATCCATCCAACCATCCATGAACTCTTTTTCACACATAAATAAAAAAAGAAAGGAAGAAACAAAAAAAAGAAACCAGTAAACTATGAACTGAAAACACACACATCTTTTTTTTGCTCCAATCCTTTTTTCACAGTAGGTACATAAGTAAGAACAGCAGAAAAAAAGCACCTCGAGTTCATCACTGACTAAAAGAAAAGTAAATAAATAAATAAATAACTAGATAGACCAAAAAAAAAAAAAAAAACAGAAAAGAAAAGAAAAGAAAGACAGCAGGCTGGCGCATACTTTCATCGTTCTCCCCTAATCAATTTTTCCATGTTCCCTGTGAAGGAAAAAGTATTTTCTGAGCGTGACATACAATCTGCTATTTCTGACATACAATTTGCAATTTTTTTAATCAAAACAAGAAACTTTCCACATTCCTTCTCACCAAACTCACAGGAGGAGCAGAGAGCTCTCACGCTGCGAGAGCTTCATCCTGGAGCTTCAGCATGTAACGAGGATGAAGATAAAGATGTGCACGCACACCCACACACACACACACACGTTAAAGAATCGAAGAATTGAAAAAGTATACATTCTCTTCCAAATTCTCATTACAAGTGCAGCTCCAATTAAACCCATACGCAAACATTTGCAGAATGTATGTGCAGTGTGTGTGTTTGTGTGTGTGTGTGTTTGTGTGAGGGTGTGTGTGCGTGTGTGTTTGCGAAATTAAACAAAGACCATATTTCAGAAAGCCCTGGGCCTATACGGAGTGATGAAAGCGAAGTGCTGAGATCTCAGACAGAATGCACAACAGGGACGCGCACGCCTCGTTCCCAGACAATGTCAATAGCTCAGGGGGAAAATCGTTTGTCATGGCGACTGAAATTGGTCTAAATGTATACATTTATTATTGTCTGTCTTTAATTGATCGCAGAGACGCCCCGAGAAATACCAAGGGCCTGTTACAGGGGGCCGAGCTCATTTACCACACACACACACCCACACCCACACACTCACACACACACACAAAGGGAGGATTCAAGGGCATCCGGGGTCCTACTGACAATAAATAAATAAATAAGTAATAAATAAATAAATGGCCAAGAAAATATAAAGATGTTAAAAACTGATGGATAGATAGATAGATAGATAGATAGATAGATAGATAGATAGATAGATAGATAGATAGATAGATAGATAGATAGATAGATAGATAGACTAAGATTAAGAAAGAAAGAAAGAAAGAAAGCAAGCAAGAAAGCAAGTAAGAAAGAAAGAAAGAAAGAAAGAAAGAAAGAAAGAAAGAAAGAAAGAAAGAAAGAAAGAAAGAAAGAAAGATGGGATAAATAGATGGATGGATAGATGTATGGAAGCAGAACATAGTAACAATGGCCCAAAGAAAGAAAGAAATAAAGCAAAGATGGATGGATGGATGGATGGATGGATGAATGGATAAATGGATGGATGGATGGATGGATGGATGAATGGATAAATGGATGGATGGATGGATGGATGGATGAATGGATAAATGGATGGATGGATGGATGGATGGATGGATGGATAGATTGATAGATGGATGGATGAAATAAAGCTGTTTCAGAATAGAAAGAAAGAAAGAAAGAAAGAAAGAAAGAAAGAAAGAAAGAAAGAAAGAAAGAAAGAAAGAAAGAAAGAAAGAAAGAAAGATGGGATAAATAGATGGATGGATAGATGTATGGAAGCAGAACATAGTAACAATGGCCCAAAGAAAGAAAGAAATAAAGCAAAGATGGATGGATGGATGGATGGATGGATGGATGGATGGATGGATGGATGAATGGATAAATGGATGGATGGATGGATGGATGGATGGATAGATTGATAGATGGATGGATGAAATAAAGCTGTTTCAGAATAGAAAGAAAGAAAGAAAGAAAGAAAGAAAGAAAGAAAGAAAGAAAGAAAGAAAGAAAGAAAGAAAGAAAGAAAGAAAGAAAGAAAGAAAGAAAGAAAGTGCCTAACTGTGATTGTAAGAAGTGAATGAATGAATGAATAAATGAAAAGAAAAAGGAAGAAAGGAGTAAAAGATATCAGTGTTGTTGATAAGAAAGGGATCCAGAGCCACTCTTGTATCAGTGTGTGTATGAGTGTGTATATGGATGTGTGTGTGTGTGTGTGTGTGTGTGTGTGTGTGTGTGTGTGTGTGTGTGTGTGTGTGTGTGTGTGGGAAGCAGGCTTCATGCGAGTGGAGCGATGTGCAGATTCGCTGCGTGACTTCCACACTTCCTCTGGAAAAAAGCCACTGAGGTAAAGAGCGAGTGTTGCGAGCTTTGCGAGAGCAGATAGAGACCAGATGCTCGTCTCAGCTGGCAGAGGGAGCGACGTGATGAAGCAGAAGAAAATATTTTGCCTATTTCACGATTATTCTAGCAGTTTGAAACTAATGGCACTGACTGGGAGAATGGTGAGTTAGCGCTTATCGTGATTAGCGTGGCCATGCAGGCCGAAGCGCTGAGTGGAGCGTGAAGGCGTTAATTCTGCGCTGTGAGTTCTGAGTGGAGATTTTCTAGCACTGCTTTGTTTTAAGAAACATTAAGGTTCTACTATGAAGGCTATTAGATATTCTGTATCTCAGTGGTGCTGGGATTGTTACCCCTCACTGCATTCTTACCCTAAATACCCCCCACACTCACACACTCACACACACATATACACAATCCCTTCTCCCCTAACATCAGACCACCCAGGTTTAAACTTAACTCCACTTGAGTCGAGGGGGTTCAGAAGAAGCAACCTTCATAACCTGATCTTTATCTGCTCTCCTCAAATACTCCTCAAAGACTGACCGGCTGCTGCAGGTTTGTAAAAATGTATCTACATAGTGTCATAAAAAAGATGATCATAAAAAATGTGTAATAAAAAATTACAATAATAAAATAAAAAACAAAAAATTATAATACAGTAATATAATTATTATAATGGATTAAAAATGGAAAAGAAAAAGTAAAAAATAAATTAAATAAAAAAATATAAACGGTTGTGTGGCTGACTAGATGTGCATAATGGATGGATGGTGGTATGGCTGAATGAAGGTATTTGAAAAAATAAGAAAGAAAGAAAGAAAGAAAGAAAGAAAGAAAGAAAGAAAGAAAGAAAGAAAGAAAGAAAGAAAGAAAGAAAGAAAGAAAGAAAGAAAAATTTAATGAAATGATATCTGGCTGGATGGATGGTCAAGGGAAAGAAAGAAAGAAAGAAAGAAAGAAAGAAAGAAAGAAAGAAAGAAAGAAAGAAAGAAAAATTTAATGAAATGATATCTGGCTGGATGGATGGTCAAGGGAAAGAAAGAAAGAAAGAAAGAAAGAAAGAAAGAAAGAAAGAAAGAAAGAAAGAAAGAAAGAAAGAAAGAAAGAAAGAAAGAAAGAAAGAAAGAAAGAAAGAAAGAAAGTGGATGGGTGGATGGCTGTCTAGAATGATAGAAGATAAAAGAAAGATAGCAAGAAAGGACAGAAAAAGGATATATCTTGTAAGCTTTAATGATAAATAACAATAGGGAAGCTTCCAGAACTTTTGAAGAGACGGAAAGAAAAAAGGGTGAAAAGATGAAAAAGGAAAGGAGGCGAGAGCGAGGGAAGAATAACAGGAGACAATCTGCTGGCTTCTTGGGGCCCGAGCGAGAGAATGAGGTGGCATCTTTTCCACGGCGATTATCCTCCAAAGTACTAATTACCAGCCATCAGAAAACTACAGCCAGTTGACACTCTACAATAAAGCCAATGATTTCCAGTCGAAAGGACAGAAAATGTTAATATGAGGGGTTGGGAGATAGGGGCGAGGCTCGCTGTAAAAGGAAGTGGCTAATAAGGTTTAATGATGCGTGACAGGAAGGCGCGCTATGCAGGGGAAACACAGCTGGCTTCATTTTGTAAACTATTTGATATACACATCTATCCAGCGCACAATTATCAGCTGCTCCAGGGCCACTGGGGACAGTTTAGGACCTCCAATCAGGCCATTTTACCCAGCACCCCCAAATTACAAGGAAAATAAGTTAATATAATACCTTTAGTCTCCTTTAATTCAGGGGTGAACTCATCGTAAATACCGGGGTCGAGGGTCATGGACGCGTCATTATTCAATAGACATTGCCCCACAGCAGCTTCACAGGAATTCGTATTGTACATTGAGGTTCCCTAAAGATCAATTTAGTGGTGACAGAAAAGAAACATTACATGAGATGGCACAAGGAACCAGATTCAAACTTACAGTAATCCAGAGTGATGCAGAACGTTGTTGGTGCAGGTAGAAATTCTGCTCAAACCTTCCACCCGGCTTGTGGTTACCGTATCACACATCATCTTGCTTAACAAGGAATAATGACGAGACAGTCATGTTCCATCGTCGTCACCAGACACATTCCAGGTTCCAGGTCCACCATTCTGTCCATAATTGATTTGGAGGGAATTTTAACAATTACACTCCATTCAAAATGTTTAATAGTAAAAATTTAAAAATATTAAATTCATAATTTTTGCTATAACAATAACTGTAATGACATGCAATAAGTGTACAGTCAACGCCCCATAAATCGCGGTTCGGAACTCGCGGCTAGGAAAATTTGCAGGGTTCTCATTTGGAACCCAACTAAAAGCAAGTTGCGGATTGTCCTAAAATTCGTGGGAATCTGCAGCGGGACTGAACGTTCAAAAATTTTAGGAATAACATTTTAAACTATGTATTTGGTCGAATACTGTACACAATCACGTTTATAAAGTGACAATGTCTAGATGAATTCACTAAGGTATGCGGATTTTTGGAACTGTATTGACATGACAGATGCAATTACTGTCATCTAAAATAACTGTAAAGACATGCAATAAGAATACCGGCATGACAGATGCAATAACTGTAATGAAATGTTATAACTGTATTGGCATGCAATAACTGCAAACACATGCAATAAATGAAAGACATGCACCATTAATGTCATGTAAAGGCATATGTGATAACTATAATGACATGCGATAACTAATGGCATTTGGTAATTGTAGTAGTGACATGAAAAAAACATTGACTGTAATGGTATGTTATAACTGTACTGACATGACATATGCAATAACTGTAATGTCATGCAACAACTAATGGCATGTCATCACTGTAATGACATAATATATGTGATAACATTAATGACATGTAGTAACTAACATAACAAATGTAATAGCTGTAATGACATGCAATAACTGTATTGGTATGGCATATGCAATATATGTATTAATATGCAATAAGAGTATTGGCATGGCAGATGCAATTGCTGCCATGACATGTTGTAACAATATTGAAATGACATATGCAATATCTGTAATGACATGCAACAACTGCAAACATGAAACAATTAAAAAATACGACTAATGGCATGTTTTTACTGTAATGATATGACATATTCGATAACTAGAATGACATGAGAACATTTAGTACTTGTATTAACAAGACAGATGCAAAAACTGTAATGACCTGATATTTAAGATAACTGTAATGACATGTAATAAGAGTATTGACATGACATATGAAATAACTGTGATAACATCCAACAACTGCAAACATGTGCAACAAAGGTAATGAAATCCTCATGGACTGTAACAAAATGACATGCGATAACTCAGATGACATGCAATAATTGTGCAATATCTGTTATGAGATATAAGTGTAATAATGTACTTGATTACAGCAATGACAATTCGCACTGATGGAAATGCTACTTGTACTTCAGATCAGATCAACATGGTGACTCACAGCATCAACAGCAAAAATGAAGAACTTCTAGAACTCCAGTTATACTGTATGGACAAGATTTTGCGTGAGATCATATACATGTATTTGCATCATAAATCTATAATTTATGTAGAATATAGATTATTATAACTATATTTTGAGTAAAACTTGCATGAAGGTGTCTATTATTTTGTTGTTTTTTAACACATGGAGATTGCAAATAATCATTCAGAATTCCGACTTCCCACATCTGTGGCATACGAATCCTGGAATAAGCCGAGGTTTTGATCATCTCAGCCGTGTGTCTTAGCTACTAATCTTCAGAATCCAAATGAAATTCTTCTCCGAATGCCAAAACAGAGAGTCAGAGTAAACTAGACAGACCTGTATGATAATATTCAGCTTTTGTCTTTCCATTTGCCTTTGTTTTTTAATTTTATTTATTTTTTTTTTTGTTGCGTCTCTGCCCTTTTATTGTCTTGTTACCCTATTGTGTTCACCTGTTGTGTGCTTTGTTTCTTTCGCTGAATTATTCTTGTTACCTTTCCAGGTCTTTCTAGCATTCTTTCATTGGTGTTTTTTCCTAATTTAATTTTCGTGTCTAAATTGAAAGGCAATTTTTAATTTTTTAATTTTTTATTATTTGACTGTAGGAAATTATATCAAAATTAGATTTTTTTTAACACTTTCTTTCTTTCTTTCTTTCTTTCTTTCTTTCTTTCTTTCTTTCTTTCTTTCTTTTTTTACTTTTTGGCACAATGTTCAGCTCATGAGATATTTGTAAATTTATAGTCATAGTCATTAGTGGAGACAAACTTTCAAGACAAACTTTAAGAAAAGAAAAACCCTCAATTAGGACATACTAACGTTTTATTGTTCGCAAGACCCATACAAACTAAAAATGAAGAACTTCTAGAACTCCAGTTATACTGTATGGACAAGATTTTGCGTGAGATCATATACATGTATTTGCATCATAAATCTATAATTTTACAAACTGCCGTCAAATATTCCAGACTTTATAATGAAAAAAAAAAAAAAACAAGCAATAAAACAAGAAAGAAAAATGAGCGTCTTTTGGAGAGCAGCGTCTCTAATTTGCTTCTGCGGTGCCGTTATAAATATTTGACGGGAAGTATTTATCATTGCAGATGCTGTGTATGAAGCCTGAAGGGCTTCCTGTGCACTCGAAGGTCAGCATGTAAACATACGACTGGAAGGAGGTCGTGTGGCGCAACATGGCGCGTGACAGTGCCGCCGCTGAGCGGACGAGTAAACATGTTCGGCTTCGCATCATAACTGAGAAGAGAGCGAATTTATGAAGATAGGACAGATTGTAGATCTTTGTTTCCCCTCTGGCGTCTTTGAAAGTGGACAAACTTTAGATAATTGTAGGGGGAAAAACTGAGGTTAAAAGTTCGGCCAGAACAACAAGACCACCAATACAGTAAAGTTTACAGAGTTAAGAAAGAAAGAAACTATTCAATAGAAAGAAAAAAGGCAAACGCCGTCTTAAAGAAAGAAAGAAAGAAAGAAAGAAAGAAAGAAAGAAAGAAAGAAAGAAAGAAAGAAAGAAAGAAAGAAAGAAAGAAAGAAAGAAGATAACTAGTTCACTGACTGGCTGGCTAGATGAATGGATGAATGAATGGATGGATGGATGGATGGATGGATGGATGGATGGATGGATGATGGATGGATGGAAGGATGGATGGATGGAAGGATGGATGGAAGAAAAAAGATACATACAAAGCCACATGCTGTCACAGGGACACTGTTGTCTTTGATCCTGTAACTTTGCACATTTTATTCCTTACATTATGTCTTAAGATTATTTCTGAACGAAAGACGAAAGACAAACATTTTCAGGACATTTCAGACATCAAACAGGTCTCACTTAATTATCTACATTTCATAGGATAAATCTGTGTACATTTATTTGGGACATGCCAAGTTCCCCTGCATTCACCCTTCCTATAGTGATCTTCGTTAGTCACTGCCCCCCTGCTGTAGATGGCTGGAATGGTCTGTCTCTCTCTCTCTCTCTCTCTCTCTCTCTCTCTCTCTCTCTCTCTCTCTCTCTCTCTCTCACACACACACACACACACACACACACACACACACACACACACACACACACACACACCTTTCACTGCCTTGCATACGTTGTTTGGTGGCTTGGAGTGTGTGACGAAGAGCTTAATTATGACCCTTACTGACTGCGCCAGCCCCTACATTACAAGCTAAAACAGGGTGCCTGCCAGTCCCTCTGCTCTAACCAGGCAGCACACACACACACACACACACACACACACAGTCAATGCTAACGGCCGAGTGTTTATCGTCGGCCACAGTGTGCAGGTGACACTAATTATCAGCAGATGACAGTGGCAGTCCCTAGTGTGCACCAGATGGCCATGGAAGGGTCACATAGGAATCAGGAAGTGTGTGTGTGTGTGTGTGTGTGTGTGTGTGTGTGTGTGTGTGTGTGTGTGTGTGTGTTTTGGGGTAGGGGGTGGAGGTACTGGCTTATGATCACTGATATCTCCTCCTTCTGCATGTCGAGGGTAAAACCGCTAATGACAGGCTAAGATTCCCAGCAGGGGGAATGTGAAACAGAGGGGGAGCAGGAGGAGGGGTTTCTGGGTGTAGGCAGCCTGCAGAGACTGAGTGCGAAGACCAGGACAAAAAGAAATTGTCTTTGTTGCGCCACAAGTATGTTTTTGGGGTCATCTTTACAAAGAAATTCCTATGTTATGTTCCTGGTGTTTCAAAGCAGCTATCAGACTCGAACAATAAAAATAAATAAAGCAGTAAATCAATCAGCACCTTTTTGAACACATGAAAGGATGAATGGTGAGGCTTTAAAAAAAAAGTGATACATTAAGAAGAAGAATCGCACGTTACAATAATAAACATAGTCTAGGAATGAATTCATACATAATAGGGTCAGAAGTATTGGGACACCTTGTTCGTCAAACTGTTTTCACAAAGTTGGAGGTGCACAAATGTAAAACAAAAGAAAGAAAGAAAGAAAGAAAGAAAGAAAGAAAGAAAGAAAGAAAGAAAGAAAGAAAGAAAGAAAGAAAGACTACAGAATATAGAAAAAGATAGAGCACCTTTCCCATGAAAAGAAAGAAAGAAAGAAAGAAAGAAAGAAAGAAAGAAAGAAAGAAAGAAAGAAAGAAAGAAAAGAAAGAAAGAAAGAAAGAAAGAAAGAAAGAAAGACTACAGAATATAGAAAAAGATAGAGCACCTTTCCATGAAAAGAAAGAAAGAAAGAAAGAAAGAAAGAAAGAAAGAAAGAAAGAAAGAAAGAAAGAAAGAAAGAAAGAAAGAAAGAGAAAGAAAGAAAGAAAGAAAGAAAGAAAGAAAGAAAGAAAGAAAGAAAGAAAGAAAGAACGACATAATACTTAAGATAGAGACCATTTCCAATTAAAAGAAAGAAAGAAAGAAAGAAAGAAAGAAAGAAAGAAAGAAAGAAAGAAAGAAAGAAAGAAAGAAAGAAAGAAACTTTCTTCTTTTTTTTTCATTGATATGATATAAAGTATATAATCACTGTGTGTTTTGCAGACCCTCGGGAGCTGTGAATGCTCTTTCTTCAGCAGGAGGCAGTAATGGTCCAGGTATCTCCTCGCTACTGTGCACTAATTACACCATCTGACATTCGGATGCGCTTTTGAACTTGCGCTTTCCCCAAAACGGTCGCGTGAGCATGTTTCTTAGGAAGGAAGAGACGCTAAAAAACGGAGAGGGTTTTAAGATTAAAGCCCTTTTTGCAAAATGTCACTCTCAAAAGCCCTGATTGGTTCATTTCCCTCCAGGTTAATTAACATCCGAGGGTGACCTTTCAGCAGTGACAGGTGCAACTTTATCTAGAAAGTCAAGGTTACAAAACTATGTATTCAGGGAGACTGATTAACAAGTTAGAGCTTTCAGGAAGAAAGGAAGGCAGTAGCGGGTTCTCAGAATCTTGCTCAGAAAGTTCTCGGACTGGCCAAAAGCTGCTTTCTAGCCAAAAAAAAAAAAATGCATGAAAATGATTCTGGTATGAATTGATAAGTAATCAAGTATTTAATCAAATTCAAGTCTGAGAGCAACGACAGAGAAATGGCTACACATATTTAATGCTACTGTATTGGAATTAAACGTAACTACAGACGGACAAAATTCACATACACAAGTCAACATTCAGAGTCTGAACTTTTCATTTCATTTGCCTTTTACCAGTTATTTTTTGTTTTGTTTTATTCGGCTCTGTAATTGTCTCGTTGCCTTATTGTGTTCACGTGTTTTGTGTTGAATTCTTGATCATTATTGCTTTATTTCTAAATGAATTCTTATGTCTAAATTCAAAGGTCATTTTATTATTAGATTTTTTATTATTATTCGGAAAAAAACAAACCCATATACAGTTTCCCATATTATAATTAATTTAATCATTCTACTTCTTTATGTGGGACTTGCAGGTGTGTGTGTGTGTGTGTGTGTGTGTGTATGTGTGTGTCTCACAGGACAAGACCCTTAGAGCAGAATCATTTGTTAAGCAGCAGGTCAGGGCAGGGAGATCTCTCTGTTTCCCCATTCTGTCACTCCCCCACCCCTCATTCTCTTCTTCGGTTGAATCAAACCTTGTTGTTGCAGGGCTTCCCCTCCCTCCACCTCATCCAGAACCTGGCGTTTATTTACGCAGGGCCAAGCCCCGGGCCGGCCCAGGGAAGTCCGTTTTAATTGTGAGCAGCTGTACTATCACAGGCTCCTCATTAAGAGGGCAACGGCTTTGCACACTCATTCATAATCCTCGGTGAATAAATAGTGGCAGCTCCTCGGCGCTACTGAATTACCAGATTGTTTGAGTGGCCTAATTTCTGGCCTCTTTGTTTATGAAAGCCTAAACCGCCTGACGTGATTAGCACCCACAACGGCGAAATTCTCTCTCCATGTTGGTCTCAGGGGACGACAAACTGATGGTCCTGCTCATGAAGAGAGAGCAAGAGCTCAAATGGCATAGAGCCATAATAGCCACATTTGGCATAGCTTGTGCAATATGTGTGCTGCCACATTCATTCAGCATCTGTCACTGTGTGGCAAGACTAGAGCAGCAAATATTCTACGATTTCGTTCCCTTTATTTTTTTGCTTGGCTTAGTCTATTAGACATCTACTTTAAACATTAGGGATTACTTTGAGAAAAAAAAAAGTGGTCCTGCTTATGCTTAGAGTTAGCTCAGTGAAGAGGAATGGATCTTAGCAGATAAATAATAGCCTTGTGAAATATTTCCTAACTGTTGCCTGGCATGGACGGCTACTACCCCAATCACAGAATTCTGACCCTGAAGCATGCAAACTCTTACCCCCTAATTAATCCTAAAGCCTATGGGTTCCTTCTCCAACCTAGATTACAAACGATTATTCAGTTGTCCTACAGGTTCTTGTAGTCCTAGAGTATCCCATGTCCTCCAAAAGGGAATTCTCAAGGGGTTGTGTTGAGAGCCTGAGCTCTGATAGTCTTCTTGAAGATTCCATCTTCATACGAATTACGAATAATTAAGCATTTTAGTACTACATACTTGCCTGGTCAATACATACAATTTGGGAACAGTGTCTTTCAAATGTTCTTTAAGCGTTCGATAGATAATCAAGGGTTCTTACCTTTCGAAAAGGGGTTTAATACCCCGAATAGGGGGTACTGTTTTATAATATAGCTTTAATACCTAACTACAATCTGGATTTCAAAAACTTCTGTTTCAGATTAGACAGACAGACAGACAGACAGACAGACAGACAGACAGACAGACAGACAGACAGACAGACAGACAGACAGACAGACAGACAGACAGATAGATAGATAGATAGATAGATAGATAGATTATTCTTCATTCTTCATTATTGTTCTATTTGTGTATTTTCTGTAGTTTCATCTATTGTTCCCATTGGTATCCTGTTCCAACAAATTTCTATTAGTCAACTAATAATATGTACATATTCCAAATATAGGTCTAACTTTGCATTTCAAAGCTACCATGTTTTCAGTTTTTTCACCTTCGCCACTGTTGCCCATGACTTGTTCTTCAGAGTTTCAGGTACAGAAATTATCTGTATGCTGTTTAAAATCTCCAACATGCCAACTAAACTTCATACACTTCTAAAATGACAAAATGTGTCATCAACCCTCCTTAATACTACAGCTTACGAAATTCTGTATTTATCTGAGGATGAATTGATCTCTGCCAGCCAGAGCAGGGAGAGAAACTTGGTAGCTCCATCTCAGCCTTCATTTGTTCATATGGTTTATGCAAGCGTTGGCAGACGGCTTTGGATGCCCTTTTGTCATATCTCTGTGTTGATATTTGAATTTGTCACTGTCTGTCAAGACTCCTAAATGTTTCCATAATACGGTTTTATTATAAGCAATGCCGGTCTGTGCTGAAAAATGAAGGCGAAAAAAAAAACACAAAAGTGGCCGCAGTGGTGAGCGGCCGAGAAGCGGGACCACACACAGCGTTTTCGGAGAAGGATTTTAGAGTGGACATATTCGATTCATTGCAAACAAGGCCATTTCTGTGTATGCATCTATTTGCCTAAACAACAGTTACGCCAGTTGCTTATTTTTGGGTTAGTTGTTGTTAAATATTGAGCTTTTGTGCTCAGCGTCTAAACATGTTGCGTCGGATTTAAGGGACATCCTGCCTTGGTGTGGGGATCCAAAAAAGCGAAGATTTTTTTGCATTACAAATGGGAAAATAGTAAATCCATGATATGGTGATGTTCAGTGGCCAATCAGTCTTGAAATCAGTACACTGAGTGTGTAGTGTCCCGACGTGGCATCCAGGGCAAAAGGTGCAAAATGACATGCTAATTATTAGATACAGCTCTTCTACTTCTTTTTTTACTTCTTCTTCTCCAGTTATATACACATCCTCTCTGATCAATATCACCCTCCTTCTCTTAATTTGGTCTTTCATTATCGAGGTCTTGTTCAGAAGACGGATGCGCTATTAATATTAGATGAAGATGATGGGCCATGCAGGAGTACTGCAGACACTCAGCTTTTTCTCTCACACACGGGCCACAGGAGGAAGACTTCCCCACTAAATGAGACAGCATAAATCAAGAGGCCATGCGGCTTGACAAGAGGGAACAAGAGGGGCGATCAGAGGAATTAAGGTCTTTAAGAGAGGAGGAGGAGGAGGAAGGCAGGGTTGTGTTGGATATACTCATTTTGATGAGGTTGAATCAGTGGTGTGTAGTGTCAAAATAGGAAAATAAATGTAGGAATATACGTTTTATGAGGTTGAACTGCAAAGTAGCCGTGCAAATATGACAAACCCCCCCCAAAAAAACAGGCCAACCCATAACCCAACTCAGCCTAAATTGCAAAAGCATCTCAGAACACAGGAAATGGCCAACCATTAGGTAGATAGGCTACAAGAACAAAAATCACAACAGGTTTTACTCCTGTGAGTCAAATGTGATGCAGGAATGAGCAGGAGTTCCTATTAAAGTGTCCAGTGTAGGTACATTGAGAGTACTATTATTTAGAAAGGATAAATTTACTTGACCAAAAACGCTACTGTTTACAATGAGAGTTTGAATCTCTGTCAATTTGGGTCAAGGTCAGGCCAGCAGCGACAGAGTGGCATTTTGTGTGTGTGTTTGTGTGTGTAGGTACGGGAGACGGTAAAGGGGGACACCACGGGGCTCCGATTGCTGGCCGCAGATCGATAAAGGGAGGCGGGTGGCCGAAAGCATAGCCATCCGATGCACCGCTCTGGGACTGGATGACATAAACCCAGACGGCTAAGTGTCCCATTAGCAGGTCGGCGGTGTTGCACAAAACACGTAAAGGACGAAGGATGTCTGGGGCACGAAGACAAGGATAACAAGTCAAGAATAGAGGCAGACACTGTTTATACTACGACAAATATGTCACTCCAAATGTCAACACAGCTAATAGTGAACCGATTAGCATGACTCACTATCATTAGCGTTTAGTTTTCTGTGTCGATTCTCATAAGATAGATATGAGGTGTTTTGAAGACCAAAGTCACAGCTGTTTAGCTGCGTTTTTTTTATCACCTGCTTTAAGTAACTCTTGCTTGACAAGGTAACATGGATAGTGATTAGCATTACCTCAGATGCAAAGAAATCAGTTTATCACTACTACTCAAAATGCTAACACAACAAACTGTAAGCGGAAGCTGCTTTACTATTCGCAATTGTATGTCTGTTTTTATATATAGAGATTTTAAACAGTTCTAATTCATAAATAAAACAGGATATTGGACATAAACATCATATCAACATGGAAACAACCATGTAGATACTTTGTTAAGTAACACCTCAATCCTTCGAAGTTTGAGCTAATCAATGGGGTTAACAATTTTCTTGTTATATGAAAATTTGCTTTACAAAAGGGCTGTATTGTTTTAGCAAGATTGCTAACACAAATGCTACCATGATATTTAATTTGGTTTCAATTAAAACTTTATGTGAGTAAGAGCATTTTGAGGTGAATCCATCACTTTGTTAACTGGCCCTTTTCCTTAGGAGTTTTACCATAAACTATGTTAGAGCTTAGAGTGGAAAACACTAATAAACTAGCGGCTAACACAAAACAAAATGTTGTAGGCACTGGACCATAAGTTTTATTTTTAAAACATCCCACTCCACATTTAGTCTCCATTTGCTGTTAAAGTATCCTCCACTCTTCTGGGAAGATGTTCCACTAGATTATGGAGTGTATTTGTGGAGATTTGTGAAGACAAGTCAGGTCCTGATGTGGAGTAGGTGAGGAGGCCTGGGGTGCAGTCAGCGATCATTCATTCATGTTCGACAGAGTTGAGTTTAGAGCTCTATAGAAGGGGATCTTCTCTCCAACCCATATAACGCATATCTTCATGGAGCTGGCTTTGTGCACAGAAGCACTGTCATGTTGGAAAAGGTTTGGATCCCTAAGCTGAAAGTGAAGGGAAAATTTCATGCAAGAACATCCAAATAAGTCCTATACACTTGTGTGGCTGTAACTTTGTGGTAACAGTTTGAGAATTAAGCACACTTGGCTGAAAAAGTTACGTGTCCCAAGATTTCCGTTTATAAAGAGTAGATATCATTATTAGAAAATCAGAATTATAGAGTAGAAACTGAGCATGATAGAAAGGTCATTTTTTTCTTCCCTGCTTTTTCTTGGTAAATTCTCCTATGAGTGATTACTTCCCTGTTTTTTTGTACTTAGCTATTAAAAAAAAAAATCTAAATATTCGCTCCAGGAGATTGCTGTCACGCTGTTTAATACAAAGCGCAGGCCTAAAGGCTGCATGTAAATGACTATTGATCCACACAAGGCGCAGAAATGAGGGATTAACACCGAAAGCAACCGCACATTATTAGTCACGCAGCATTATTACTAGATTGTAAAGCTCGCGTTCTGTTTACACGAGCGACCGAGCTCGGTTGAGGACGAGTCCGGGTCCTTGTTTGTGCACAAACGTATTATCATTATGTGTGTGTGTGTGTTGCAGATCCACGACACGTTGGGTATGCATGTGTTTTCGTGACACGCAACACAGCAGATGACACCCTGCGGTCTGATTCCTAAACACTGAGATAAAACAAGCAGGGCCACACACACAGATGTGGGGAAGGAGAAAGAGAGAGAAAGAGAAAGAGAGGGACTCTGAATACAGCATTGAATCAGAGATAATGTGTATACAGTAAGTGGACAAAACTATTGGAACACCTGACTTTTCCAGCCATGTGTGTTTTTTTTCTCAACCTGTTACCCCAAAGTTGAATTGTATTATATAAAGATGTCTTTGGATGTAGTAGCATGACATTTTTCTTCCATTTGAGCTCACCTACATCACTACCTGATTTTACTAACACACATGTCGCACAAATCTCCACAAAATCTGTTAGACAAAATCTAGTGGAACATCCTCCCAAAAGAGTGGAGGTTATAATAACAGCAAATTAGGACTAAAAGTGGAATAAGGTGTAAAAAGAATTCTGTCCATATAGTGTAAATAAAGCCAAATTTAAAACTATAATTTTCTGTTAATGTGGGTAATGTGTAATAAAGTAAATGTAATTCATTACTGTATTGAAGTAGCTTTTTCCAGTATCTGTACTTTACTGAAGTGTTTCCATTTTCCATTTCCACTTTTACTTCTCTACATTTCAAAGTCAAATATCTTTGCGAAATCAGTCAATCCTTTAAATTTATGAGTAGATAAAATCTTCTAACTTAACAAGCCACCAATCAGTGTAGAGCGTGCTCTGTTTTGAACTTGGTCAAATCACTTTGTGTATCTACTTACACAAACGTACGGTTCTGCGTCCGCTCAACAGCAAGCTGAACATTTTGAAAGAAATAAATGACGGAAGAATCTCCTGACTCAAACTCGCCACAACACGTGGCCTTATTTGCGTTTTAAATGTTGTTGTTTTTTTTAAAGGTTTTGGGCTCATGAAAATTGTAATAGAAATCAATCAGTATTTGACTCATTAATATAATTCTATTAATAGATCAGAGTGCTGAGAGTCACATTAGAGTCTTTTCACACAAACTGAGTTGATTAGGCAAAAAGTCTTGAGACAAAAATGATAATAGGAATATTATAGCCATTGAACACTTTCACCACAGCAGATGTCTGTGCAGAGCTCACAACATTATCAAGGACTCTTCACATCCCAGTCTTAAATTGTTGTGTGATGTAGCTCTATGCTGTGTGATGTAGCTCTATGTTGTGTGATGTAGCTCAATGTTGTGTGATGTAGCTCTATGCTGTGTGATGTAGCTCAATGCTGTGTGATGTAGCTCAATGTTGTGTGATGTAGCTCTATGCTGTGTGATGTAGCTCAATGTTGTGTGATGTAGCTTTATGCTGTTTGATGTAGCTCTATGCTGTGTGATGTAGCTCTATGCTGTGTGATTAAGCTCAATGCTGTTTGATGTAGCTCTATGCTGTGATGTAGCCCTATGCTGTATGATGTAGCTCTATGCTGTGTGATGTAGCTCAATGTTGTGTGATGTAGCTCTATGCTGTGTGATGTAGCTTTATGCTGTGTGATGTAGCTTTATGTTGTGTGATGTAGCTCAATGTTGTGTGATTAAGCTCTATGTTGTGTGATTAAGCTCTATGCTGTGTGATGTTGCTCTATGCTGTGTGATGTAGCTCAATGTTGTGTGATGTAGCTCTATGCTGTGTGATGTAGCTTTATGCTGTGTGATGTAGCGTAATGTTGTGTGATGTAGCTCTATGCTGTGTGATGTAGCTTTATGTTGTGTGATGTAGCTCAATGTTGTGTGATTAAGCTCTATGTTGTGTGATTAAGCTCTATGCTGTGTGATGTAGCTCTATGCTGTATGATCTAGCTCTATGCTGTGTGATGTAGCTCAATGTTGTGTGATGTAGCTCTATGCTGTGTGATTAAGCTCTATGTTGTGTGATTAAGCTCTATGCTGTGTGATGTAGCTCTATGCTGTATGATGTAGCTCTATGCTGTGTGATGTAGCTTAATGTTGTGTGATGTAGCTCTATGCTGTGTGATGTAGCTCTATGTTGTGTGATGTAGCTCAATGTTGTGTGATGTAGCTCTATGCTGTGTGATGTAGCTTTATGTTGTGTGATGTAGCTCTATGCTGTGTGATGTAGCTAAATGTTGTGTGATGTAGCTCTATGTTGTGTAATGTAGCCCTATGTTGTGTGATCCGTTGTGTCACGGTCGCTCTATTTCATGATTTGTTGTTATTATTGAGCTACAGAATTTATTTTGCTTTGGGAGCGTTGGTAAAACCCTAATGCTGCTGTAACATACTGAACTTTTGCATGTAGTAATGAAGTAATTTTTATGTAATGTATAATGAAACCTGGGAAACGAAGACGACTCTTTTTTTCCTTCTCTCTTTAGCTAATAGAGGCACATGTTATGCAAACGATGGAGCGGAGAATGAATCAGGACAGGAAATGCTCTCTTGCTAAGGCCTGTGTGTGGCCAAAACTGAAGGCCATAAACAAAGCTTCTCTTTGTGACAGGACTCTCTCTCTCTCTCTCTCTCTCTCTCTCTCTCTCTCTCTCTCACACACACACACACACACACACACACACACACACACACACACACACACACACACACACACATACAGATTCCTCTCTCTCTCTCTCTCTCGCTAGCATGCTGATCTGACATTAATAACAACATCATGGAAACATGCTGACCTCAGAACGATGGTGCTGACTTTTGAATCACCTGGGAGGGCTCTCTCTCTCTCTCTCTCTCTCTCTCTCTCTCTCTCTCTCTCTCTCTCTCTCTCTCTCTCTCTATCTCTCTCTTTCTCTCTTTCTTTCTCTGTCCCTCCCTCTCTCTCCCTCTCTTATACACACACATACACTCACACACAACTGTGCATGCAAATGAATGTATATTTACCGGAATTATTGTGCAAGCAGGCGGACATGATGGAGGCATTTGGAATGTTATTCAGAAAGCAAAATAGACAATGCATTTTGAGGGATGGAGGGAGGAAGGAAATACAAACATTATAGTAATATAAGTTATAAGTAATTAAAAAAACTGAGGAATGCAAAAAACAAGGATGGATGAATAGATGAAAGAAAATTTAAGAAGAGAAAATGTTAGAAAACTAAAAGAAAACCCAGACAGTGGAAAAAGATGAAAGATGCCAGTTATTCCACGTTACATTCCATAGCAAACAGCAGAGCATCAGAGGAGCATAAGACTCTCACTGGCATCAGTCCAATATAAACATCAGTTTCTTATAGAAATTATAAAAGCATAAATGGACAAACGCTTCCCACAAACAGGATGGGAAAAAAAAGGCAAATGAAAATAACTGCAAGGAAAAAAACAAATAGTAGATACATTATGAAGCAATAAACAAACAGAAAATGGTGGATGTGCCTGCGGCTCTGGAGCAGCATGGAGCTCAGAAATAGCCGGCAGCCTTTGATCAGCTCAGGCAGATGTTCAGGAAGTGAGCCTCGACATCTCTGACCTCTCCGACCAGCAGAGGAGCACACGATGGAGAGACTTGGACCTCGGCCACAACTCGGGAAGAACATTCTAAATCCATAAACACAAGCAGAACGTTTTTGGAAGATGAACAGAGATGATGATGATGAAGATGGTGAAGATGAAGATGATAATGATGGACTTTTGCAGTTCGACTATTTCAGTCAGATCTCATGAGAGTCTCCTCAGGTCATGTTTTGTGCCTTTTCTTTTTGCTGTACAAACAATTTTCAAACATTTCATATACACTCTATGTGGTTCAAAAGTTTGTGGACACCTGACCGTAAGATTGGGATGTGCTTTTTGAGCATCACATTCCACACTTTGTTCCTATTTGCTCTCATAATAACCTTCACACCTCTGGGGAGATATTCAGGTACTGATGAAGAGGCCTGGGGTGCAGTCAGCATTCTAATTTATCCCAGAGGTGTTCAATGAGGTCAGATCTCCATAGCAGGAGATCTTCCACTCTAATTCATCATATCATCATGGAGCTAGCCATATTTAGGTCTCCTTATTCAAGCGAAGGGGAAATTTCATATAAATTGTGTCCATATAGTGTGCTTTATTAATTACATGTCATACAGATTATTATATTGTTGAATGAATGCAGCCGTTATTTATAAAACCACTCAAAAATGTTAACAGCAGGTGCATAACACTGATCATGTGACCTAAAATTGACACTGTAGCTTTGTAAATTGCTCAGTTTTTCTTTTCTATAATATCATACAATACCTTACCTTCAGCTTTACACTCAGTCGTGAGAACTGATGGCGGTTTCCACCCCAGACGTGGTCGAAACCGCTGTGTCTGATCTAGAGGACTTTTTTATTGTTTTTTTGCGTCCCGTCCTACCCACAGCAGGACAGAAATAATTGATAGGGTTCACAGTGTCCTGTGTCTGTCTCTTACCACCCACAACTGCTATAATCCACTCTGCCATTATGATGCTGCTTATTGTACAGAGCGATGTAGCAGCTTGCTGTCAATGTGTGATGGTGCGGCCACGAAATTGACACCGCGTCTCTGGGAATGTGCCAACGCGCTTCCTCGAACACACTCCGCCTGACACAACGTATTATCCAGATTATGAGTCACTATAAGTAATGGCTGAGAGATAAACTTGAACGTATACGTGTGTTTCTTAAGTAAGAAATAAAACACTGTTAGAGAAAGATATGTGTGATAAGCCTGGACATACACCAGCAACTCAGAGACACCTACTGGTGTATTTTAATGGTTGTGTTTTTGTCCTATTAGTGTTACTATAGCTTAGAGTTTCTTCCAGCACTCCTCGACTGGTCCCACACTCTCTTGGTATACAGTACATAAAGTCTCTTTTCAGTTCTGGCACTGGGGTGTTGGAATGAACTTTGCATTATTGTCCTGATTTTGATTGGTCTTAATTTAGTGCACTTGAATCAAAAGTGCTACTGAAATCATTTCAATATCTGACTCATTATTAAATTTTTTTATCCACTTTAATCCACTAACAAGTCAGATATTGAAGGATCTGAAACAAAGTCTTGGTGGTTAAAATTGAAAAATTTTTAATACATTAATTGACTTAACGTCAGAAAAAGCAGGTGGATTTATAAAGTGCATTGTTGCAAAAAACACTATCTGACATAACACACACACACACACACACACACACACACACACACACATATTTGCGCTCTCTCTCTCTCTCTCTCTCTCTCTCTCTCCATGCATTCCTAATTTTGCTAAAGATCTGCATTGTGCACATTGCCGTCAACATTCCCATGAACTGCCTGCAAGTGCCCTCCCTCACTTCAACACACATACACACACATGGGGGGTTAAAATTGATTGTAAGCACTGAATTATTCAGTCCTGGGCCTCGGCCGTTTAAGTGAGTTTCTTTGGTTACATTCAGAATCGCTTTCATAGCAAAACACGGGAAGCTTATCCCCCCGGCAGGCCTCGGTGGACCGAGCTGCATCTCTCATCAACTGCCCAGACCGAGAGCAGCGACACAAACCGAGAGAAACAAACACAAAAGACGAGGAAGGACAACGGCGAGATTGTTTATGTGCCTAGGACAGTGACTGATGCTGCTACGAAAGCACAGAGCGGACTTTTTGGAAAGGAGCGAGAGGAAAGGTCGGTTTGAAAGACAATGGCTGAAATTGACAGCCGCTTCACTTGTGGCTACTTTGCAGGCACTTTATGACAACCTCAGACTCAACAGCTAACATGCTACAGCTGCAACGGTCACATCGCGGTTTCACAAGGAGAACAGAGAGCTTCCATACGCTAACTGCTTCCACTCGGGCATATCTAAGCTCCTTACGTGTTTCTATTGTTAAATACAATTCTGCAGTTATAAAAAAAAAAAAAAAGATTGATTAAAACAGTTTTTTCATTTACTACGATGCTAAAAACATGTGCGCGCTAACAATATATATGCTAACTAAAACTTAATGTAGCATTACAGGATCCAGAATGAAACAGTTTCCAACCGTTTGTTACTTGGCTTGGTACTGTTGTGCTTGGCTTTATTATATGATATATTGTATTGTTCGGACTATTTCCCACGTTTTGAACCACGCGGCTTAAACAACGAAGCGGCTAATTTATGAATTTTTCCTGGGTTTTTCCCGGTTTCACAAACTTCAAGCCAAAAAACTGAACCCCATAACATTAGACCAATGAAATGGTCTAATGTGTCGTGCACCTCACCTGTGTTCTGAGCTGCACGGCATCGGGAGAAAAAACTTCCATCGGGTGATTTTTAAACGCACGACGATGCCAAAAGATAAACTCCCGAGAGAAATAGTTGTGAAAGGAAGGAGGAAGACAGTGAACAATGACTTTCTTGGGTGGCTACTGTTTAGATACAAGCCGTTGTAACGTGTTGAGTCTGGGTGAAGGGAGAGCTCACTTCCGGCATGCTATTCCCAAAATACCGCTATGCTCCTAAAGGAAGCGCAACCTATTTCACAAGTTACACCGTGTGTAACGTGTCTTTCGTTAAAGCCTGTGAAAAGTACATTAGTGTAGACACCTGCGGCTTATAGACAGGTGCGGCTTATTTATGTTCAAAATAAAAATATTTGTAAAATTCTGTGGGTGCAGCTTATATATGGGTGCGCTTTATAGTCCGGAAATTACGGTATTAATTTGCTAGTTTTGCAGAAGCAACTATCTACTAAATGTCAAATAAAATTGATACTAATACATAAAATATAATGAATCACAATTCCATTATTTTCTTAATAGGTACCAAAAGCAAACAGTATCTACTCATAGACTTCAAAATGACTCTGCTGTCTAATGTTTTTTTTTTTGCACTCAGCTAAGGAGTAAATCGTTAGCAATCAAGATATTTCTGAATAATGGCTACATATCACACGTCCTCATCGATGACATTTCCATGTCGGAATAAGGCATCATTTCTGGTGGGTCGAGGGCAACATTTGTTTAGTCTTATTTAAAGATCATTAAAATATGCCCTAGATCATAACGCTGCTCGGACTCACAAATAAAACGGTCAGCAGTTCAATAAAACTAATTAAATGTAAATGCCATGGTTTACTGCCGCATAGATCCGTTAATACAATTCAGCCAAGGTCCAATTACAGAAAATCTCGATGACCTCACGGCCTGTAATAAATTTACCTGATCACATCAAACGGCGCAGAGAGGAAGAGAGAGAGAGAACGAGTGAGAGAAGTAGCTATGACACTGCGGCAACAGGAAACCCAAAGCCAGCGTCCGAGCATCTTGGGGCCCAGGCTATCATGAAATGACCCGTTTGAAATTTTAATTCTCTGATCACATTAAGTGCTTTGGGAAGAGAGCAAAATCTGAAGCGAAGATCTTGCTGGTGTCATCTCCTGTTCTCAGAGAGAGATAAAGGAGGCGCTTGTGCCCGAGAGACGATTTATTCCTGAGCGTCGCAGAGGCTTAAATTACCCCACAGGGTACGATGATGGGGCTGACAGTTCGTCTCATCGGCCAAACATGCTTCTGTCCGTCACACGTGTGACTGACAGCTGCGAGTGGGTGACATCTCCTGATCTCCATCGAGCTCTCAGGTTACACATCAAAACAAAAGGCATTATACCTCCACTTTGCCATACTGAATATATCATTTCTTTCATGATAAGATTTGGGACGTTCTGAAGACAACGTCCTTTTGCCCGGTCATTCCAGTGTCCGAACGCCTTTGACCTCGTAACCAATTACAAGTGTTTTATTGGATGGATTGAGAGATGAAAGCTGGATGCATTATGGAAATGACTTCTCATGCATTCAATAGCATCAATTGATGTTCAATCTCTTGACATTCTAGTGACAGGTCAAAGAAGAACATATTTTTAGCATTAACCTTTGATTCCCAGGGTTCAGGAAACTCATATGATTATTGGTGCGTGATCCATTCAGAAGTTCACTATATTGGGGCAGCAATGTACCCTAAATTAAATCTTGGGAGGCATCGCATTTGAAGGCATGCACCAGATTAATGATGTTGAGTAAACTAAACTAGACTAGTGACTGGTAAATTATTATATTGCGGTCTAATCCGGATCAATTTGAAACGTATGTTTCCGTCTAAAAATCGTTTTTATCACAATTGATTCCAATCCACCCTGAAACATCTGAAAACGTTTACATCCCTGTACTGCGTATGAGCTGTGAACTGTTTGACCTGCATCATTTCCACCCTGCGTTTATTTACTTTCTGACGTTTCAGCCCGCCGTTTTATTTACTCTTTGAAACGTCGCGGCATTGTCGAGGGAAGGCACCGTCACGTGACTAAACAGTAAGGAGAATAATATTAATAATAAGGCATAAGAAAACTGTAATTATCTACAAGTGTGCAAATAATTATAACTTTCTTATGCCTCATTATTAATATTTTTTCTCTTTACTGTTTAATATTGTTTATTTTTAAATATTTGCTCTAGTTTCCTGTAGTTTGCCTGTAGCTTCACTCGCCTGTTATACCACAATGCCGGGTTCCAAAAGTTTCTCCCTGTTGATTGGTTCTACTGTTAAAACAACTTATGTTACTTATGCAACAATAAGTTATCTTATTGGGCAACTGCTTTCCAAAATGTTCCTCACATTGGCCTTGAATTACCAAGTGTATATATTGACATCATGTCTCATTGCATGCCAATCCTCACCAAAAAAACATCTAAAGCCATATGGGATATAGAGCGTGAATCTAATTACTGCTTGTCCTCTCCCTTTTCAACTGGAATGAGATGGTGTTTGTGTAGCAGGATTACAAAAATAGTCCCAAACATAGAGAAATTGTCATCCCCTCCTGCAGAGAGGGCTACATGGGAAGCTGCAGGCCAGCGACTGCAGCCCGAGGCCACACATGGAGTCGGCCATGACACCAGGGTTAAAATGAACATGATGGGCTGTTTGATTTGATATTTTTTTTAATCTGTGACCGCTGTCTTTAAAAATGAGGGGTTAAAATGGCATTCTGGAAATGCATAGATCAGATTAATTTATATCTGCTCAACTAATATTACTTCAAAAACTTCAAACAGGATTTGAGCTATGTTTTAGAAGTCATGATCGTAGTAAGATGTTTTGAGAGTCGGCATTGGGGGAAGATGTGATCTGAACTGATCTGAATCTAAGCACTATGGAGAAAAGGCTTGGTGTAACACAAGGGCCAGGAGTAG
The DNA here is from genome assembly GCF_014805685.1 of Silurus meridionalis. NCBI lineage: Eukaryota > Metazoa > Chordata > Actinopteri > Siluriformes > Siluridae > Silurus > Silurus meridionalis. Next base: position 16,747,523 of record NC_060903.1, read on the forward strand.
GTGGTCATAATTGTAGTTTGTTCCATGAATTTCAATTCTGCAGAGCCAAAGAACAGATTTGGTTAACATGTTATTCATGTCATTACTCACTAGTAAAACCATATATTTATATATTCCAGCATCTTCAATACTGTTTTACCTTAGTCTGGATCTGCAGCATATCATGTAGTACATGGGTCTTCAACGTTTTTCAGGTCAAGGACTTTAGTAACAAACTTTATTAACACCCTTGTGTTAATAACTGCGCACAAAATCATTACAAAATCTAGAGGAACATCTTCCCAGAAGAGTGGAATTTATCGCAGGGTATTATAATAAGGTTTAAATGTTCAGAAATAAAACCTTAGTCCATACAGTGAACTGTTTGCCAGTTTGTTGCTTGAGCGTAATATGATAAAGTATACAGTATGACCAACACTCTCCGTGTCCTACCAGAGATCGAGGTGAAAAGAAACCCTCTTGCATAAGCAGAGCTTTCGTCTGGAATGGAACTAATCCGAAACATTAAAACTCCATGTCGAATGTGTAAATGTTTAACTAACCTCCAAGAGGAGAATAGAATTTGGTGGAACAGGGCTGTAAATCAAGATTAAATGGAAAATTGTTTCTGTACTGGGACTACATGAGATGGAATAAGATGAAATGTCGAATAAAATGATCCAATCAGATGCCTGCTGGCGATCCAAACAGCTGTGCTTTTTCCGAATCAGGGTTCTGTTTACAACACGGCAATATCGGATGATAAATGTTAATCAAATATAACCTCCACAGAACAGATTAAGGTAAATACGGTCGCATGCGCTGCACTGTAAAGAGTCGCCTCAGAGGGGAAGAAAACGTCCCACATTAAAGCAGGCGTTTGTAACAAGCAGCTAAAAAGATTACAGTGAGTCCATTTCATGCGTTCTTGAATTTTAATTATTATGTAAATGTACAGTAAGAGCGAGCGATCGGTTCACTCGAGCGTGAGAGTTTGTTACCGAGGCAAGTAATTATTCTCGCGGAGAAGCAGAAAGGCTGAGAACTTAATTAAAGGAATAAAAGAATACAAGAAAAAAAAAAAAATCAATGTTTGGGGGGGATTTCACACGACTCAGGTTCTATTGAAATGCAACAACTGCATCTCAGCGTGTGGGAGAATGCGAAGAAAAGTCCAGACCAGAAGCAGCTACGTGTATAAGCAGCCAAGAGACGAGTCAACATCGTAAAAAAAAAGGTATTATTTAAAACAGAAAAAAAGCAGGAATGAAAAAAAAGAGTGGGAAAAAAGCAAAAGGCAAAAAGCTAAATGGTGAAAAATTTTAAGAGAAAAAAACTGAGAGACTGAATGTAAAAGACATGAACTACAAGAATGAGTGTGAAAGGATGAATAAAGAAAACGAATGAGAGAGAAAGAGAGAGAGAGAGAGAGAGAGAGAGAGAGAGAGAGAGAGAGAGAGAGAATAAATTAAAATTTGGAAAGAGTAAATTGAAGGTCAAAAAGATACAAAATTGATACTAAACAAGAGAATGAAAGAGACTGAACAAAAGATCTAGTATCAGTATAAATGAAAGAGTAAGATGAAGAGTAAGAGAGAAAGAGAGTGAAAAAGAGAAAAGGGAGGGAAAGAAAGGGTGAGGAGAGAAGTGAGAGAATATGAGAGAGGATAAAGGTTTTCCCCTCTCAATTGCTTTTATTTTCTTTTTCTTACATGCGGTGGAGCAAAAAAAAAAAAAAAGAATGAGAGAGAGAGATAAATTGGATGGAATGAAAGTGAGAGGAAGTGAATAGAAAAGAGAGAGAGAGAGAGAAAGAGAGAGAAGGGGCAATACAAAAGAGAGAAATGGATAAAGGTGGTCCTGGCTTATGAGACTAAAATTAAGTAGATGATGTAAGATTATAAGTACTTAACTATGAATGAGAGAGAGAGAGAGAGAGAGAGAGGGAAGGAAAGAGAGATTGGGTGAAAAAAATAAAAAAATAAATAAAACTAGAGATGATTGAGCAAGATGGATGGAGTGATGAGCGAACGAGAACAGAACGAGTGTAGATTCAGTTCAGATCTGGGTCTATGACAGCAGCTAATTTCTCATTAATGTAAACATGACCCTGCTGTGACCCCACATCGACACACACACACACACACACACACACACACACACACACACACACACAATTTTGTATCCGTTCATTAATACACTTTTACAATTATTATACAAGTCCCTATGTATTTGTTATTACTATGGAAACTATATTAATGTACATAAGTAAATAACCTGCATCTGGAACATCTGTCAGAGCCTTTTGACCTATCAGAATTGCAAACAGCGCTGCGTGTAAAAGCGCCATATATATATATAGAGCATGTATACATGGGTAGGTATCCATGTGGAACGTGTGTGTGTGTGTGTGTGTGTGTGTGTGTGTGTGTGTGTGTGTGTGTGTGCGTAAAGTGATCAGAATTGCATGTTGGATTATGTCATCTCTCTCTCTTTCTTTCTCTCTCTTTTGTGGCAGAGGAGAACGAGCATAAATCTTTTTCAACAATCTATTTTCCATCATACTTATTCACAGGGGATGTCTCAAAGTGGTCTTTACCCTTTCTGTCAATGGCTGCCCTCATCCATCAGTTTCATAGAGAATTATGCCTCAGATCGATGGGGTTCGCGACCGCCGAGCGTTCACTGTGTTCGCTGCCTCCGAGGAGGGTTTCACTTCACCTAGCGCACACTTTTCACCAACCTCTCCCTCCTGACCGCATCTTTCATCACTCACTCGTTAGCTTTATATGATCCTGATTCATATTATAACAAATTCAGTGCAATTTGATTTAGAAATGATACCATTTAAAAATGAAATATTTTTAAAATGATAAAAATGTTTTATCCCCCTGGCAAATCAGAATGGAGAATTCAGCAGACTTAGTGTTTAATGAGTATGATATCTTTTTATATTAAAGCCACTGAGTTCACAAAATGTTCACATTTCTATAAAAAGTTAAGTAGGGGAACGAATATGGACAACGTTGGCTTTACAAATGAGAGTTTACGTTTGTCTTGACCTCTGCCTTTATGCGATCCTGATCTTCCAACATTGTCCTGCTCCCGGATTTCTGACCTATTGATCGATCTATTGGCAGGAAACATACGCTTTTTTTTTAATCCTTCAGATGGACATTAGCCTAGAAATAGAGTCGGAAAAACACCCAGTTTCCTTGAGTTGTGAACACTGTATGGACCAAAGGCAGGAGAAAGACTGCAACGTGAACTGCTGAATCATGACATTTTTGTCGGTTATAGAAATATTTTTCAATCCGCCAGCCAATCAGCATCCAGGATGAATGAAGCACAGGTGGCCTTGACTAATCGATATCCAAGATCTGTGCATGCTCAAACAGAAAAGAAGGAGAAAATGTAATTGTTTTCCAACAATCTTTAATATTCGCTCCATGAGAGTAATTAAAACATATGAAATATGCAAAGTGCATATGAATATATAAAAATATTAAAAAGCATGTAAGATAGAAATGTAGTCTTATTACAGTCTAAGAAAATCCGGTTTGGACGACAGTTCTGTTGAGGTTTATTTAAATTTATGAAGGAGTCTCCAGTGCCACTGCTTTGTGCAGTAAAGGACAGTAAAGATTGAGGATTTCCTGCTTTTTGGTAACATGAAATGTTTGTTTTGTCTTGGCAGTTTTTTATAGCTGTTCTTACACAAGTGATTATATGAATTAAATTGTACATGTTCAATACTGTAGCAATAAATGAATAAAAAATGTATATTATATTAGAATTAATATTTCTCAATAATTAATAAAAAAATTATTCTGTTTTTTTTTTTTGTTTTTTTTCTTTGTCGCAGATCATTTTTTCACACCAGCATGTTTCATACATCATTTATTAGTTTTAATATTTAATTATTAAATGAGATGACAAAATCCAAAACTAATTTAACTGCATAAAATCAAATAGCATTCGATGTTACATAACAATCATCAAAGTAAAATGTATTAATAACAATCATCATCATTATTACATTCAATAACACTATAATAATAATAATAACTATAATAATAATAACAATAATAGTTATTATTATTATTTTATTATTATTATTATATAATACCTTTATAATAATATTAATAATAATAATAATAATAATAAGTAGAAGAATAAAATTATAATAAGTTTAGACTAGTGCTAAAATGAATGACAAATCTTTTTCCCCTCCGATTTTTTTTTCTTTGCCCATAGAGAATATTCAGGTACTACAATACCAAGGTCACACAATTCAGGAAGAAAAATGACCTCGACAGTGACACAGTGCATCTGAGGCCCTGATGCTTGCACGCTGGTACTCCAGTCATCTCATCTCATCTTAAAAGAAAAAAGAGGAATAAAAATGACACGATCAAGCATCTCTTTAGAAGCATTATAGACTATTTAGCAATACCATTACGCACCCCGTGACAAAGCGCAGACTCGATAATGGAGGCATGAAGAGAGAAGGCACAATGCATAATTGCACCTGATGAAACATTGATGAATGAAATTAAAGGGGCGTCGGGGGATCAAATTCATAAATCAAATTACAGTACCTTTTACACTGGGCTCGCTTAAACGCTCAAGCACTCTTTAGCAAACAAGCTTTTCATCCGGCGGAACGCAGAGTAAATTAAGTAGGCATAATTATTCGTGCCTTCTCACTCCAGCATTGTCTGCGATGAATTTTTTACTGTGCCGAACATTAGCTACAAACTAGTGCCAGTTAAGCCTCAGCAAAACTGAATTATTAAATCTGTCAGCCAATATCCCATTACCGCCTACTTATGAATACTTGATTTTATTTTGTATAATTGACAAGGCTCGTGACGTGGCCCGGGCTTCAGGAGGCCCAGAGATGGATTGATATGTGCTCTGGTCGTCACAAAAGGCAGCGCACGCATCCCGTAAATTAAAGCCCGAGGTCGGATGGGGTGTCGTTAGCCGCATATCACATGACCTGTCATAAACAGCTAATATAGAGGCTTGTAATATTAGTCAGCAGGTCTTACAATGGGCACATTCTGTGTGTCACAATGGCGCAAAAAATTATTGTGCTGCACGATAAAGGGCGGCTCAGATCGAGAGGAGATGCGATACTGAAACGTCGGAGCAGGATCTTAATATTTCAGGAGTTAAAAAAAAAAGTACCATACATGTTTATGACAAGTCCTTAAAAAATGTTACAAAAAATCCAAAATCATAAATTCAAAAAAATACTTTCCATAGAGAAATGAATAGTGTTATAGGGTAGTAGTAGTAATAAATACAATTAATACACAAAAACACTAAAAGTTGAACAAGTGTCCATACAAATAATGCATTGTACAAAACACATATCTCTCAGCAGGTCTTTTTTTTCCCTTCTCACTCACACACTTAAGACATTAAGACCTCAACCCAGGCTCAGTCCATGAGGCTTTATTGGCATGTGTGCTAGATTGATGAAAATGACTTCCAAAGCATTTATTTCTCCTAATACCACTGAAAGAAGAGTGTGCACTCAGGAGATATTTGATCTGAATTAGGGCAACTGATGAAGCAATTGATTAATTGGAATTTAAGCCATCAGTCACCGGAGCCATCAGCAGCATCATTTACATTCCAAACAATCAGCTGATTGGCCAATAAGGAGGCACGGTATTAATACACGGCCATCAATGTGATACCGCCGAGCCGCCAACGCTCCTTATTGACGAGCACAATGACAGCTTTTAATCCCCTGCTTGATCAAATTGCATACATTTTGGGATTTCCACACAGATTCGATACGTCTTATGAATCTTTAATCTGCCTGGACGGGTCCGTAGGTAGAATTATCTCACGCCGGAGCAAATTTGCCTTGAAAAAAAAGAATTCAGGGACCTCTGAGGCAGAACGTAGGGCCTGTGCGCTTTCTTTTGTTGCTGTCTTGACTGATGAACGATATCAATTTACCCACCAGCACAACAATGGCTGACAGTTGATACTAAATAAAGCATATTCAACAATGAAAAGGAAAGAAGCAGAAATGAGGACAATAGCTGGGAGTGTTAATGGAAGTTTCCCAGAAGGCTGAGCAAACTTGGAGAACTGAACCTGGGAGAAAAGATCCAACTTTCTAACATAGAGTCACAGATGTGACAAAAAAATTCAAACCAATGCATAAAGCAAAAGTAATGTTCTTTTTCTTTTCGGCTGCTCCCATTATGGGTCGCCACAAGGGTTCATCCGTCTCCATACCCCCCTGTTCTCTATATCTGCCTCTTTCACACCAACTTCCTGCATGTCTTTCCTCACCACATCCATAAACCTCCTGCTTGGGCTTCCTCTTTCCTCCTTCCTGGTGGCTCCATCCTCAGCATTCTTTTACCGATATACCCCATGTCCCTCCTCTGCACATGTCCAGAACATCTCAGCATCATAAAGCAAAAGTAATATAACATGAAATTCATAATGTGTTGATTGCAAGATAATTTAAAAAACCTCATTGCTCTATTTTGGGTTCCCTCTTTTTTGCTGAATGCAGCAGTTTCTTGTAATGAGAGCTTCCAGCTTCTCTGGTGTGCTTACAGTTGGTGCCTCTTTTTGACTGACTCCTAAGCAAGCTGGCCTAGAAGAGTCATGTTCACTGACTTATTGACTGACAGCCCAGTGTTAAAACATGCATGTGCAGAGTTGCCTGGAATTAGAAACTTGGAACAAGACCGGGAACATTGCAGGAGTGAGCTGCTTTTGTGGGAGCAGGTGGGATTGGTCAACCTTTTAGTGGGGGAAAGCGGGTTTCAACAAAAGTCTGCAAGAACGGCTGAGATTGGTCAAATGTTTGGGAACACGAGGGTTTGGTCATACTTTTAGTGAAAGTGAGAAGGATTGGACAAGCTTTCAGTGGGAGAAAATGGGATTTGTCAAATTTTCTTTGTGAGCATGTGGGATTGGTCAAGCTTTGAGTTGGTGAAGGTATGACTGGTCAAATGTTCTGTGTAAGAAGGTGGGTTTAGTCTAAATGTCAATGAGATTGTTCAAATATTGAGTTTGAGTAGGTGGGATTTGAAGATTTGAAGGGGAAGTTTATGTGAGAGTGGATGGAATTGTTCAAATTTTCAGTGGGGGTGGGTGGGATTGGTCAAACTTTCTTTGGGAGCGTGGGGGATTTGGTCATAGTTTTCAGTAGAAGAAAGTGGGATGTGGGAGTGGATAAGATTGGTCAAACTTTTTTGGGGAGTATGTGGAATTGGTCATGCTTGTAGTAAAAGAAAGAGGGGTTGCTGGGAAAACTGGGATTTGTCAAGTTTTCATTGGGAGTGGGTGGGATTGGTCAAGTTTTCACTGGGAGTGGGTGGGATTGGTCAAGTTTTCACTGGGAGTGGGTGGGATTGGACAGGTTTTTCTTCAAAAATGGGTGGGATTGGTCAAGTGTTTGTGACAGGGAGTGGGGTTTACTCAGAATTCCTTCTTCACACGTCCTATGCACACGCCTACCTGGTATTTTTAGTAGGTTGTGGTACAGACCCCAAAACAGAAGTGACTTAATCTGTGCATTCACACTAGATTTTAAGAAAGTTATAATTATCATTTAACATAATAATACGAATTTTAAATGGTGTGAATTCACATTAGAAACAAACTCGATCAAAACAGTGACAGTTAAAAGAAGTCAGGAAAAAAATAAACCGAGTAAATAAGTGTAGGATAAATAATGTATTAGAATGAGCTCATTGCTATAAACATTCCAGTTAGCACTTCAATTGCTGTAACATTTCACATACTTTTTTATTATTCATGCTTATATAAGCTTATACACAGGTGTATTGATGCATCATGTCCTACCGTCCCTTCAGTGATTTCCTTAGACCCTGAGAAGCTTCTCAATGACACTAGCATGAGCAAAGCAAGAAAATTAGTGTGGCCTGCTCTTCCTCTCCTTCCTTTTTATTAAATGTAGAGCAGCCTAATAACATTTGCTCCAAATAACATGTGCCTGTGCAGGGGGCGATTGTACAAGTGAGGTGGCTGTGTGTAATATCGCCCCATGTGAATCACATATCTGTGCCATTTAATAAGCTACTTATCATGTAGCCCTGGGTTAATCATTTATCATCTGCTCATCAGATCACCCTGATGGATTATTTGCAATAAAAGGCGCCTTCCCGTGGCCTTCTTTTCCGAATCCGAGTGCTCTCGTCGAGCGTCCTCTGCATGGAATAGGCCATAAGGCGGCAGCGTTCCGACCCTTACATGTATCCAAAGACCTGAATATCTGATTTCGATCAGACACTGAGCCTTGAATGAGTGTTGAGAGTTTGCTAAGGGAGAAAGATTAAGACGCCACGGCTGGATTGTTGGCAGCCATGCTTAGCCCAGAGAGCACTTTTTCCCCCTCCTCATCCTGGTTGCTGTGTGTTATGCTTTTCTTCAGCCAATTGTCATCCTCTGAAGCAATATGTTCCCAGGGTGCCTGTCTTTCTTGACAGGTACATGAAACGTGTTGGTTCGCCCCGAAAGTGGCCCTCGGTTTTGACTCACTGCTTAATCCCCATGCTGTTTAGATTACAGTTTACTCCTGGCATGCTGTGGATCTTGACTTTCCCTCCAACTAGCAGTGGGACAGTTTAGACTGGAGCTGGTCAACCGAAACAATGCATAAGTAGCATCGCACATTTCTGGAAATGACATAAACGCATTACGAATCGCTCTCAAAACCATGTAGGAGGGAATAAATACAAGTCCAATCTGCGCGAGACGTTTGGATATAGCATTGTAAAGCTTACAGTGGGCCCCAGTCCATCGTTCTCAGTGGACCATCTGCCCTGAGCTAGATCATGTGGTGCCCGTCGAAGAGACTGGCACTGATTCTCCCAGTGGCATGCTCAGATTACCCGGGCCATGCCAACAAGGCTGCAGAGAATAGAGCACCATCAAGATGTCACAGTAAATGCTGCAGTGGGGGCTGGCAGGCATGGAAACACAGCGGTGTCTGATCCGAGTGGGAGAAACCGTAACACACACACATACATGTATCAGCAGCGCCAATAATTTACTGTTCAAAGAAGTTACAATAAAAATACAACAATATATAATACAATAAAAACAATAGAAATTAATAAGGGTCATCATTTAATTTATTATTAATAATAATAAATCAATAATGTGGTCACACGTTTTTAAGAAAGTTTGCAGAAATATGGGAAAATATGAATGGCATACAATCTAAATCTAAATCTTGCAATAATATTACAATATTGTTCTGGACAATATATTTGCTTACTATATAAAATTGCTTAATTATTGGCACTCTTTATTGAATTAGCAAAATAATTTTTGCTGACCTGTAAATTAATAAATTGGATTTTTTTTGTCCCTCATAAACGTATGTGCAAAATCTACGTCTTTTTTTGTGTCTTTAGTCAAAAATATATAGCCAGAGAATCAATCAATCTATAAATCAATCAACAAATTCATACAGAAACAAATAAAGAAACCAACAGACAGACAGACAGACAGACAGACAGACAGACAGACAGACAGACAGACAGACAGATAGATAGATAGATAGACAAATAAATGAATAAACAATCTTATAAATAATAAACTAATAAATAATAAAATAATAAAAAGTAAATAGATAGATGGATGGATGGACAGACAGACAAATTAAAACTAAATAGATATGTTCATGGAAACAGGAAATATTCAGAAAGTGCCATTGTAGTGTCTGGAATAGGATTATGTCCTTAAAAAGAAACAATTTGAAAAGGACACTATATTTGTGAAAACTTATAAAAGAAAGATGAATAATGAAAAATAAATGTTGGCAGAAAATTCATTATTTTGTGTCTCTAAGTTTGTTTGACTTTCTCAAAAATTCTAATGTTGGGCTTATGAATCATTTTGAATAACCCAAACCTTAACTCTGTTTTGCAGAAATAAATTGTATTACAAAAAAAATAAAAAAATAAAAAAATAATAATAATAATACAATTGCCTCTTTCATTGTTATTATTTTCTCCAAAGATTAAAGATCTGTAATAGTGGCATCGGTACTGAAACCTGAATCCTTCATATGTTTTACATTGAACACATTCCTCATAACATCACTCATGTTCATCTTATTTTCCTCATTTTTTACAAAGGGTGCCAATACTTCCTGAGTTTACTGCATATTCATTTATTCAACTATATTTATGTACAAAAAAACGCACTGTAACAAATCACACGGATTGTGGAGTCACGTGTGTTTTTAGTGTGGGGTCAGTTTGTTCAAGCCATCATTCCACATCATCACACAAATGGACTGGGGCCAAGGTCGTGACCTCAACATGATCGATACTCAGATACACGCACGCATCGGCTTATTAACATCCATCTCCGGTGTCAAAGCACAGCAGATCATAACTCTCCGGAAATCTGGAAAGCAATAATTTACTTTACAGATCTCCATAGAAGAAGGACGTGGATTTATTACAAAGTTTATGAGTCGCTATAGAAATACTATATTTTTTTACTTCGTGGAAATCGGACATTTTGAAATATTCCTTTTGTTAATGCTAATTGGTGTTTTGCTAATTCAGGCCAAGAGGTGCTGGCTGAGGTCACTTGTCAATTATATCCATTTAATACCCACTTATGCCTGTGAAGCAGGTCTGCACGCAGGGGTCAGAGCTTCCACTCGGGAGAATCCGCCTGCGCTTTATCCAATAATCTCTTCGAATATGGGCTCGGAAAATGCGGAGAGATCGATGGAATTAATGAGGAGGGGTAAAATGCATTTGGTTATTGTGTGTGTGTTTGGGGAGGGTGGGGGGGTATGTTATAATTAAAGTCAAGTGTCCGTCCTGCTTATTTTGTGTCTGAGGACAAACCGGTAATACGAAACCTTTTTGGTAATCGCGCATCATAATGATAACGGCGTCGACGTTCTCTTGTCGGTGCTGAAAAGAAAATTCAGCGCTGTGTCAATGTGGCCTGTGAAACACGAACCTTTTTGCTACTGCATTAAGAGGATGAGCTTTAATAATTCTGTCACCGGAGAGGCGAATATCGGACATGGATCACTTTACAGCACACACACACACAAACACACACAGATGCATCGCACATGCACTGTTGCACTTGTATAGTCCCACACTCACACACCCATTGACACTTTCTATAAAATGAGATATGTCTAAAAAAAAAAAAAAGGTGAGAGACAATTTTTTGTGATTATTCAAAAAGTTGCATCCACAAAGTAATTTTTTTACACATAATTTTTTTTTTCCAGAAACATATGGCTGAGAGCTGTTTCTCTGGCTTGGATTAAATTGCACTGCCTTGAAATCTAAGCTCGCATGGTAACAGGGTACAGCCACTTAAGATGGCCAGATAGGCTCAATGATGACCACTTAAATTTTTTATATATGATATGAACTAAAGGTGGACGTGTTGATGAGTGGGTCCTGGAGGGACCGCGGCGGATCCGGTGTTACACGTGTAATTGCTTTTGATGAGTGAATAACGTTCCGCGCAAACATCTTTAATGTGGCGAGCTGGCGTAATGTGCAGGAAGTGTAGCGCAGTGCACCACATGAGGCATCGGGACATTAAAGCCACGCTGACGTACAGAGCAGTAGCTGCGATTCGAGCGCCATGCTCTTTTTTTTCCATCCGCCATAATTGACGTCGCTCCAGATGCCTCGTTCTGGCAACTCGCAGCTGATAAGAAACACACAAGAAAGCTGAGCGGAAAGAAAAATATAAAACGAGCCCGAATCTCTGGTTTTATTAAAGACTACCAAACCACAGCGGGGCTGGAAGAGCACGTGTTCAATGTTCTCTGGTTTAAATCATGCTGCCGTACGGACGGCATGTTAAACGTAGGTGGTAAGCTCATATATCTAATTATACAATAGCTAAACATTTTTTGTTAATGAAATGGAGGGAGTGTAATTGAAAACTTCAACATAATTATTGCTTGGCAAGCACAGGGCCTGGAAAATTGCATGTGTAGGAAGTGCTCCCAGCAGGAAACCGATGACTTATGAATCTTGCTTTTTTTTTCTGAAATGTGCACCACGCATACAGTAAAGGAAAGAGCCAAGAGATCACAGAGCATGGAGTTTTAACAAACGACAAATCGAAACAGCTGGTGTATGCAAAATGCGTGTTTTGTTTCTTTTATGGAGAAACAATTGCTTGTTTTCCCTTTCAGCTTGAATAAACACTTCATGTACAGAAAAAAACCCAAAAATAATGCAATGCGTTAAGTTGAAAATGATTCGGCTAGTATCACATTTAGCTAACTGGTAAATTATATAATCCAACATGTAGCTTGATTTCCGAAATCACAAACTGTGCCCTGATTGGTTGGGGGATGCATGTGTGCCATGATTGGATAGAAAGGAAGTTTTGTTGTGATGAAAAAAGGTAACATTTATCACATATACACATAGTGGAGTCTTTCTTAACATATCCAAGTTTATTAGGAAGCTTAAGTCAGAGTGTAGTGTCAGCCATGATACAGAGCCCCTGGTCCTGAGAGGGTTAGGTGTCTTGCTCAACCTTCTGAACACTAACCCAGAGCTACCACAACCCATGAGCTACCACGTCCCTACCCTACGATTCACATTCACTGACTATCTTGCCACCTCCTTTAAGAATAAATGTAAAATGTACACCTGAATAAAAACACTAGTCCAAAGAGATTGATAACCATGTGACCTGAAAGACTTTCCAAAGCACATCAAACACCTTCTGTGATTCGCGCCGGATCTCTGCAACGGGGGTCAAAATAGTGACCTTTTAGCTAGATCTTCAGCTTCAGGAAGTAGGGGAAGTCCACATCTGGCAAGTAGGGTGGGTCCGGAAGTAAGATCATGTGGCTCGTTCTCTGACGATCATCATCAAGTTGCCAAAAGGTTTTGACATTTTCGGGGGTTGAGCTCCTTGAAGGTCTTCTTGATCTCTTGTTATTTTCCACTGAAGTTCTTTTGCTCTTGAAGTATGCATGCCACTCAAAACCACTCAAACGACTCATTGCAGCATCGGCATAAGTCAAACGTATGTTACAGTATGTCCAATGTCTCTGTGGCACAGTTTCACACAAAAATTCACCACTTCCTCTCCAGCACCAGTTGGCACCATTAGTTTTGAAACTTTTTGATACCACTTCAGACTTGTCCGACCAAATCAGGTGCAAATGCTCACCAGGCTGTTTTACCATTTTCCATACGTTTTGACATCTGTTTTTGTTATGAGCTATGCAGCTTTGCTGTACCTTATTTTGAGAATCATCCGGAAGCAACATCGCTCGCTTAACCACAGGACCAAAATCAGTGCTGTCTCATACTAGTGATGACTTTCTTTTAAATAACGCTCAAGAGGTAATCTGATTTCTGGTTAGGAATGAGGACATGAGAGATTTGCTGAGAGTTTTAGACTTATATGTCAACACTTCCCACAATGCAATTGGAGAAACAGAAGTAAGACGGGGCCTTGTGCCAAATAAGAAAAACAAATAATCAGTTTCGCTGCACCCTCCCTATGAGCTCATTTCATGCAGATTGAAAAACTATGGCAGCCTGATAGTTCTAATCTGTTAAAAAAAACTAAACAAATAAAGGATCTTTAAAATGGAAGTTGACTGATATGGGTTTCTCAGGTTTCAAGCTGTTGTTTGTGATTGCCTCTTGGTAAAGTTATCCATACAATAGAATTTGCACAGGTTCCTCCAGATTAATCACGATGGAACTTCAAGAGTTTCAGATCATAACCAAATCTCCAGGCTGTTATGTGTCTGGAAATTGGAATATCAAGTTCCCTCTTTGCTGTTCCTCCATCAGCCCACCTAATCAACTTCAGTAAATACTCAAGATGCGGTTGTACTTGTTGAAAACCACCTTGTTGCTTAAATATATATATATATATATATATATATATATATATATATATATATATATATATATATATATACATATTACATTTATGAATTCCTTGTAATGCCATTTGGACAGCACAGTGCCCATATCATGCTTTAGTTTTGATTTTCTCAATCCCATCTTGTCTACAACAGCTCATCGCCCGTTCCTCAAGTGTTCTTTTGGTAGGCAGATTTTCTTGTTTAATGATTTCCACTCAAACTATAGACAGATTAGAAATTCTCAGACTTTTCTAATAGTTTTCTTTCAGTATGGTTCTACAGCGAACTTGTAAGTGTTCCTCCAGAGAGACATCATGAAGAAGGCTTCATTGTTCACAGACAACTGCTTTCTCATTAACTCATAAGTACTATTTAAGCTATTAGGAAGCACAGTTCCTGAAGGGGTTCTTTTGGTTTTGAGTTTATAGCCCACTAAAAACTTCTGAAAACTTTTTTACTTTTTTGGAACTCCACTGTTACAGGGTTGGACATAAATCCTTTCAGTGTTGGGTGTACAAGTAAAAAGTCTTTGCTATTAATAGGAATCTCAAATGTGTATATATGTAAACACAGACTGCTGTATATAAATACAGACCAATACAATATCAGCAAGTATATGGCAATATGTATACAATAAACAGAAGTACATATGTAAATACTTAATACACTATATACACAAAGGTCCATAGAGTCTGGTATGTGTTTTTTGAACATCCTTTTCCACATTAAGTCCCCATTTGCTGTTATAATAACCTCTACTCTTCTGGGAAGATGTCCCACTACATTTTAGTCGATTTCTGGAGATTTGTGGAAATTCATTCACTCACAAGAGTGTTAGCAAAGTCAGGTACTGAAGTTAGGTGAGGCGAGGAGGCCTGGGGTGGAGTCAGTGTTCCAATTCACCCAGTATGGTTGAGGTTGAGGTATATATATAAAAAAAACTCTGTCACAGCTCTTTACTTTCTACAGAAGCTGGAATTACAACGGGTTATTTATGACACCGAAACCTAAGCACCCATGTTAAGAATCCATCCTTACTGACCAACGTATTGCTTTTCATCGTGGATCACAAATGACTCGCTATCAATGTTAGAAGTGAACGATTTAGCACACGGCTAATCAAAATACAGATTTTTATCTAAACCTGACTGATTGTAATGAACAGATTGTTTTGTAATGGATACATCTGCTGTCATTGTAATTATGGATTTTCTCTGATCTTTCACCACTGAAAAAAGAAAAATAAAGGTTGAATGAGAACATCTCGGCTTTATGCGACACAATCTGAGAGGAAATGAATTGTGGTTGCTTTCAAAAGATTTGTTTTAGCAAATTCTACAATTACAAATAATGATTTCACACTTGTAAACAGAAATGTTAGTTTTTTTTAAACACTTTATACGTATACTTACATTCTCTTCGTTTCTCCATAGACTTTCATTCAATTTAATTCACTGGATTCATTTAGATTTAATTCATTATTAGACACACATAACTATGCATGCTGAATTTATTTGTTTTTTGATTCCCAGTTGAAAATTTGAATTATGATGTATCCATATATTTTTGAATTAATATTGGAAGAAGAAAACAGTGTGAGCACCAGTTAATGCTACAACTTATGTTCTTTTCCATGGGAAATTCTCCATAAGAGATCAATGACAAATAATCAACACCAGGCTAGTAAAATTCATTCATCTACATGTTGACCTGCCGCACACCTTCCCAGCATTGACTATTTTCCTATAACAGCACACCCTATAGCATGTCCACACTTATTACTGTTTTATCATGACATGCAATAAGCTGAAGATGTTTTGTTTGTTACTTGAAGTTTGCAAATTCCCTTTTTTTACTTTCACCCCATAAAAAAAGATCAGTGACTAAACCTATACCAACCCACAGAACAACTCATGACTGCAATCGATGGCATTTCATAGTTAATGAACTTTCTGACCTTTTGGAAAATGTACACTGCTTAACCAGATTCTGTGTATTTAATAATTCAGCTAGTGAGAGAATAGAAACGCTGGCCTGAATGAGAACAGGAATATTTGTCAGTTCAAGAGGGACAGTTGGCATTTCAGAGTCTAGACCAACCAAAAAAAAAAAAGCTCATTATGCATCCAGTCCTTTGGTTGGATCGTATCAGGAGTGAAGTTTAAGCATTTATTGGATGAGCTATAGAAAGATCGGTGGCTAGAATTAAATACCTGGGAGGCTTGTAAGACTCAAGAGGTTTTAGAGTAACAATGAGTTTTGGAGTGTTAGCCGTCTGGATGTGATACATCATAAAAGCCAGCATGTTTAAGGATTGTAGCTACTTGGATGAACCCCAGCAATCCTGCTCTGCTCTGTTCTGCTCTGTGCTGCTCTGCTGTTGAATGTTTCAGCCGGAGGATCTCAGCTTGCATTATTAATGAGGTCTGGTGTTGGGTTTCAGTCAGAGAGGAAATGATAAGGTGCAATGTAACGGCATGCTGTGATCGGCAAGAGCCGTCACTCTCACACACTGCTGAGGTGGCAAACTGTTGCGCCACTAGTGCACATGTGCATCATGGTGATCCGAATCTCGATTTACTTCAGTTCCTATTTGGTTACTGACATGTCACCAGCCACGCTGGCCATTCGTTTGGCATTCGCTTCCTTCCTATCGGGGATTCTATCCGTAAACTTGAATCGTGAAATAGAAATACTGATCGATATCAGGTGACTTGTGTAGACTCAAAGGCCATAGTTTTAATCCCTAATGGTGAGACAGTGTATGATTGACCCATTGACCTTACCATAGTCCTTTATATATTATGCTGTCTGTTTATGTCCTTATTTCCATTCTTGTTTTTTTACCCTTAAGGGCCCAGCAGTAGCAAACATTTCAGCAGTGACTATTAGGTACCAAAAATTGGACTAATTAGACCATTAGGCTGACTATTAGGCACCAAAGGGATATAAGACCTGAACAGGCACCAGAACTTCAGACCCTCGGAAGTCTGATGCTCTACTAATTGAATTATTTGGAATCTTCAGTTTTGTGTCCCCAAAAGTTTTATTTATTTTTTTAATTTGCAAACATCTCCCCTACAGTGTACATCCTAGACCTAAATCACACTACAGCAACCTCCATTTTTCAGAGACTTGACATAAGTCATATAATCGTTATATTGCTACCTGCTACCACTACTAGCATGTTCGCAAATTCATCATAGCTACCAAGCACCCGGAAAAACATGGCTTTTCGCACGATTACCAAACCAAACATTAGTGTGTTTCCAGTATATAACAACAACATGCTCAATAAATACACTGTAAGAGAATCTGTTATTAGCAATTCTTCAGAAGTGTTCTTCATTTGCCGGCGCACACTGTAGTCCTTTGTGAATGTTGCTTGTCAGACTGTACAAACATGAACCCTATGTCACACTGCGGGGTATCAGTTTTCATAATATCAGACTGAATAACAGTCAAAAACTCACACAAGAAAAAGCTTTGTCTGTCATCAATTCGTGATGCGTTCAGACCCGCCTTCTCTCCAAATGATAGCTAGCAGCAAACAAAAACAATCTGTAGCGTTAATTTTGTTTATGACATGCATTGATTATAAAAAGAGAAAAAAAACATGTCAAGTGGAGCAAATCACGGCTGGACAAAAGAGGACCTCATGGACTTCCAAATCCACAGAACAAACTTGAGGATTTTTCCTGAGGTGGTTGAAATCTTTACCAGAATTTAATCGAAGGAAAAAAATGCTTAATCGGCTGTCGGTAAACAAACCAAAGGCTACAGATTTTGGCCTAGGATTATAGGAATCTTTTAGGATTTTCTAAATTTGTCTCAGATGAAACCAAAATGTGGCCAAATTTGCAGTGTGTGCACCTGGATTAAGAAAGAAAAACATTTTGGAGATTTGGCTTTATTTTAAGGATGTGCAAAAGCACACAACGTTTCAATAATATAATCGTATATGTTGTATTTTATTTCCACCACCAGCAAACAGAAAAAGTAATTTTTTTAGACAAGGTTATCACACTGTGCAAATTTGAAACGCATTGCTAAGATTGTATTTGTGTAATGGCCAACTGCTCACATGGCCTACCTGCTGTTGTATGTGGTTGTTTTTTAAACATTAGGACGAATTTTTAAAATATATATTCTGAGATTGTCTATGTTTTTTCCGAACTGAATTTAAATGACAAAACGTTGAACTTAAAATACAAAATGCGAAATAGGAAACAGACGGTCGTTGCCACTCAACTGATTTCTTAATAAAAATTCCCATGAGATTTAAATA
Source organism: Silurus meridionalis (assembly GCF_014805685.1). Lineage (NCBI taxonomy): Eukaryota > Metazoa > Chordata > Actinopteri > Siluriformes > Siluridae > Silurus > Silurus meridionalis. Next base: position 16,765,711 of record NC_060903.1, read on the forward strand.
ATGAAATTGGAATGTGCAAGATGTTCACCTGGAGATGCACCTGTTTCTTAACCACCATCAAACCTGCTGAAAAGGGGGAAAAAAAGTAAGCTAAACTACATGGAAGCTTTTGTATAGCGTTAAATTGGCTGGCTGTGAAAAATCCAATTTGTTCATTAAGGCCCCAATCAATACGATGGTTTATGTTGGGATGCATCTGCGATCGGAAAAAACGCGCAGAAGCCTTTGTGTAAATTCCATAATTCAATCCATTAATTCTGTTAATTCCACATCTATTTCATCTTACAACATTAACCAGTGACACTAACGCAACATAATGCTGATCAATCTCGGATATAATATGCTCGGTTGCGTTCAGACTGCAGGTCGTAATGTTCGGATCAGATGGAGTTTTCCACTTTATCTGATCATATTCCTGGCTATCGTTTCCTTGTGCCATCCTTCACTAGTGTGAAAGCAGTCCGGATTTCTCACGCCGCGACTTCCTGTGACTTTGTGCGACTTCGACGTCATTCAGGTTTCATCGAACTCGAATCGAAGTTTGACCTCCAGTCTAAACACCATCATGCTCTAAAGCATCTCCTATAGGCAGACGAATGAAACAGGAGCAACTATAAAAATTGTCTGGCAACGTTATGGGGCACTTAAGCAATGAGTGAAGCGCAGTGGCTGATAAAAGAAAACAAAAATCAATATTCGTCATTCTGCGACTCGATTGCAAAACTCCATTTGCTCATAATGACTGCTGCTAATGAGGAAGCCTCGGTGACTCCTCGAGCCACGCCGAACGAACTCGCCTAATTATTTGAGTGTTACAGTAAACCATGACACTTTATTGGCATACAATTCCATAATGGCACCAATCGATAGGAAACCGGGAGGCTTTTGCACGGGGGTCCATTTTGACACTTTGAATAATTGCCTTGCAAAGAAAATCAAGAGTTTGGTGGTCTGGAATGTTTCCACTGCTAAAAGAAAAATCTAACATAGACAATGGTCTGTTTTGCTTCCTGCTGTCCATATTTGGACTTGGACTCTGCCTGGGCCACATCCCCTAATAACTAATGCTATCGGTATCATTTCAGCTGTGTCTCGTCATTTATGTAAGGAATATAAGACGACAGGATGTGCTGTTATATAAAGATAATCTATAATCGAGTGGTTCTACCTATAAGAACACGTCTTAAAGTGTTTTATATCTCTTATGCTTGTGCAATTTTAGTTTTAATCTATTTACAGTTTATTCAATTTAAACAAGCCTTAATATTTTTTGTTGGATTTACAAAGTTCACCTTGTCATGTCATAGAGGAACCTGGAAACTCAATATCTCTGACTGTGTTGACACTGGAGACTATTTATATAAGAAATAGAAGATATTATATGAGGTGGTATCAAAAAGGTCGAGACTAATGGTGTAACTGGTGCTATTCTGACCATGTGCATTACCATGTCTTTGATTTCATCATGGACAGCTGGTTAGAACTAAGAACAAAAATTCTGCGTGAAACATGACATACAGTATGTTTGACATATGTCGAAGCTGCAAAAAGTCGTTCAAGGTGTTTTAAGTGGAAGACGACAAAAGACCCCACGAAAATGTCAAAACCATTTGGCAACTTGTGCATGATGATCATCGGAGAACAATCTACACAATCTCACTTCCACACCCACCCTACTCACCAGATTTGGCTCCTGCAGACTTTGGCCTCTTCCTAAAGATAATGATCCAGCTCAAAGGTTGTCATTTCGACAACTTTGCGGAGATCCACCACGAATCGCAGAAGATGCTTGATGCGCTTTGAAAAGAAGACTTCCAGGACACATTCCAGAAGTGGCAGGAACGCTGGGAGTGCTGTATTGCTGTGAAGGGGACTATTTTTAAGGTGATAGTGTGGAAACGTAAACAAATAAAATACTCTTTTGTATACAGAGCCGATCTCGAAACATTTCGATTCCACCTCGTACAAAGACAATCATAGATGGAGTGGTGTTGGCAATTTTCCTGTAACACATCCTGAAGTGGTTCAATCCTCTTTGAGTTCAATTGATATTTTTTAATCCATTTATAGTTCCATTTAATTTAGACAAGCCACAGAATTTCTTATTTTTAAGACAAGACATAAAATATTTGTCACATTACAATGAAACTTGAAAGTGTGATATCCTGTGTCTGACATTTTTTGCAGACATCCTTATGCAGAGTGAAATTAAGATTAATCCGCAAGTTTAAAAAATGAGCAATTAATCTGCATGTTAAGTGCTTGCCAAACAGGTCAACTGCGATCTGTTGCACCTTTAATATTTATATGTGGTCAACAATCTGCATACCCAAAAAGTGCTCAGAACACGACTATCAGACAGGTGCTGAAAGGACAGCGCCACTTCAGCACCCATGTTTGGGAAAGCCGCGGAGCACATGGCAGTGGGACAGGGCGACGGAATCGGACACAGCTGGTGTCTGATAAGGAAAGCAACAGCTCCTCACTATCCTTGAGCGGAGCATATAAAAAGAGCTCTGGAACACAGCAGGATGAAGAACATAGGGCTACTGACTAACCCTGGTTCAGTCTTTCTTTCACGCTCTACTCAGCAGCAACAGCACCAGCGGAGATGACGACATCAACGGCGGAGTTTACGGCCGATCCAGCGTCTCTCACAGTACCTGAGATCCACTTCCCACCAGCCGATAAAAGCTCCAACCTCGGCTCACAACCTTCTTTCTCGCCTAAAACCTAGCTCGTCAACAAATTTATAAGGGCGTTACCACACGATTAATGCAAAGCTGTAGGATTGCGATATCCTAAATGCCCTAAAGAGGTAGTGGAAGCCCTTGAATGTGTGCTCTCTCCACCCTCAAGATAAAAAACCTAGAAAGGAAGGAAGTGCGATACCAGCCTCACCCTAGAAGGTCATTTAAATGGCAGGAATGGAACAGTGTAAAACAAAGTCAGAAAACAAACCCTGTTTTCCTTGCCAGTAGATGAACCAATGCCCACCGATCCAGGAATGAGTTCCATGACACAGAAAAAACGTAAAAAAAAAACGTGTTTGGTAGGATGTACTATGCACGCAACGGCACAGCCCTGGACGCGAGTCATCACGGTATAAGTAGACGGCAGGGACACCAAGGCACTATTGAACACGGGTAGCAGTATTACACTGGCCAGACCCTCAGCCATAGCCCGTGGGGCCAAAATGACAGAAATCATCCCATTAGTGTGTATACATGGATACGTACGAGAGGTGCCCACCACCAGGGCTCGGGACACGAACAAAGAAGGTGAGTGGCCATTAATAGTTGGCGTGATTCCTGACATGCCTGTAGCCCTACTCATAAAAGGGGATTGGCCAGGGTTCCCAAACCGCCCACCCACCACTCAGAAGAACACCAGGGGAAAACAGTGATATACACAACCACACCAGAGGCCTAAATAGACATGACCAGTGCTAATGGCCTGCAAGGACAAAACTTTGGACACAGGAGCAGAAGGTGAGTCAAATAACACTAATTCCCCTTCTAATGTGTGCCACTAGGCTTCCTGCAAAGGCAACTTCAGAGGGGGAACAAAAGGAAGATGACCGCCTTGACTGTTGTTCTTTGAAGATGACCATTGTAGCCAGGCACTACAACAACCAGGTCAAATGCTACCCCATGCATAATATGTATGCATAATACTACCACATGAGTTGACAGGGATGACCAAATGATCTCCTGATAGTCCCCAAAAGTTAGATAGACTTAATAATGCACCTGGCTCACACACACCCCCCTGGGCAGACATTTAGGGGCAAGAAACACATTAGAGAAGATAAGGGATAGATAGAATTGGCTATGCATGGAAGGAGAAGGTTACCGTTTCTGCCAGCGCTGCCCCCAATGCCAGCACACCTCACCGTCCAAACCGTCCCCGCACCCTTTATTCCACTGGTAAACATAGAGATTCCTTTCTTAAGGCTCGGTATGGACCTCGTGGGCCTACTTTTAATATTGGCACTGGGACAGGAATACATACTGGTCATGGTTGACTATGCCACCCGTTCCCCAAAACCAGTCCCCTTGAAGAAGGCCATCATGAAAAATATTGCCAAAGAGCTAATGCTACCTTCACCCATGTAGGAATCCTGAAGGACCTATTAACTGACAAAGGTACACCTTTATTTGTCGAAACTACTGTCAGATCTTTGTCGGCTGATGCATGTAAAGCGCATAAGGACGGCGTAGGGGAATTGGTACTTCCTCCTCCCATACATTCTCTTTGCAATAAGGAAAATGCTGCAAGCCTCAACAGGGTTTACCACATTTGAACTCCTGTTCAGGAGGAGACCCTGAGGACTGCTGGACGTGGCCATGGAAATATGGGAGGAACAATCGTCACCATAGCAATTCCTAATCGAATATGTACCAGAGATGCGTGATCGGATAGACAGGGTATCAGCGATCGTAAAAACAACACATGGTAGAAGCACAAGCTGAACAGCAGAGGACATATAACGCAAACCAGTGAACTACCGCCTGCAACAGCCAGGTAAGAGAATGAACACACATATATACCATGAGTAGCCCCGCCCCACATATAAAAACAGGTCACGTACCTGTTTTTATATGTGGGACGGGGCTACTCATGGTATATATGGGTTCCTTCCTGGGTTTGACAGGCTACTATATACTATCTGTGCCTAACTTCTTCTCTCTAACCTTCCCCTATCAGACATCACAAAGAAGTGGACAACCCGAACAGGTCCGGTGGATGGAAACAACTGACCAGGCTTTGCAGTCTTTGAAAAAAATCCTGACAAATGCACCCGTGCTGAAACTCCGATTTCAAATAGCTATTTGCCGTGCACACAGATGCTTGGGAAACCGGGCTGGGCGATGTGTTTTGTCACAGGTCTTCGAAGGAAAGTAACACCCTTTGCCGTACGTCAGCAGGAAGCTGAGGCTGGCCACACGCAGGTATGTGGCAGTAGAACGAGAAGCCCTAGCCATTAAATGG
>NC_060903.1:16775705-16785705 GCF_014805685.1 Silurus meridionalis
CAGTGTGGGGCTGCTATTCATTTATTTAACACTAAAGTGGATTGGAAAGTTATCGGATGTCAGAAAATCGTATTATTGGTTCAAGAAACTTGAAACATTACTGTTAATAAAGTTTTTTTTTTACTTTATTTATGGTAAAAATAAATAATGCTTCGTAGCAGCTACATAACTGATGAACAGCTGCACCACTGACGTAAACAATACACAATCATCAGCCTAATTATATCATTTACATAAACTCATAATGTGAGATAAACAAAAATGACTAATATATCCCTTTATAACTGGCATTCTAAATCTGCATAACTGGCATTAATATACATAACCCTACATAAACGACATGAATCGACATAGCTGACATAACCCAACATAAATTACATGAATCTATATTACTGAAATTAATCTACATGACTGGCATAACCTTACATAACTGACATACATTTACATAAATGCCATAACCCTACATAGCTCTACATAACTGGCATAACCCTCGATAGGCCTATATAACCCTACATAGCTGTACATAATTGGGATAAATGTACATAAGTGACACAATCCTACACAGCCTAAATAACCCTACATTGTTCCACATAACTGACAAAACCCTATGTAGCCCTACATAACTGACATAACTGATGTGAATCTACATAACCCTACATAGCTCTTACAAAGCTCTACATAACTGGCATAACCCTGCATAGTCCTACATAACCCTACAAAGCTCTACATAACTGATGTAACTTCATGAAACTTCATGAATCTATGTAGCTGACATAATTTTACATAATTGGTATAACTTTACCTACTTAAATACTGTAAATGGTTTATGTAGTGTTATGAACATTCATTCTAGCTATTACTCACACATCCCTAATCAGCCTATGATTATATTTTCTAGCTGAACCCTAGTTCACCTCATAGTTCTCAAAGTGCTGCTGTATAGTAATTGAAATCACTTGAGGTAAAATGGCCACCCATAACAAAGTGCTCTTATAGAAACCCTTAACCGCATCATATTGAGTTATTGTATAATCGCTCGTCTGCTCGTTCTCGAACAAAAGACTTTATATTTCATCATCTAGTCCCAAAAAAGAAATGAGCATTTTCTTTAGCTAATGGCTATGAATGAACAGAATGCAACTCCGTGTTGAAAAACAAGGCCCACGTATAAGGAGGAAATCACTAGCCATGTAACAGGCTTAGAGAATTGAGGCATTCATTAAAGCTCCTGAGCAACTGTTCAGCAGGAAGGATGAGCTGGTGGGAAAAAATGTGAGATTGCGAATTAAAATCATATGATTTTCCGTTCTTTTTCCTGAGAACTTTTAATATGTTTGGCCAAATACGTGCTGAAGTAGCGAACTATCTGAAGCGTGTTTCGTGATGGCATTCGTTTTTTGGTGTCTGATTGAGGATTATTACAACTTTAGAAATGATCCTTCCTTTAAGGGATTAACGGGGATTATAACTCCTTCATAAACAACACTATAATAAATGCTAATGGTAGTAGCCTCTGTTTAGATTCTGGACATTTACACTTCTTAAATAATAAATAAACTATGTAGCCAGGTGACTAATGAAAGGAAAAAATGACTCGAGCAGTAATTCTACTCATCTCCAAGACTGTTTTGGGGATGTTTAGGTGACTGGGATTTGAGATCATTCAGTGTACTCTTGTAGCATGCAGACGGTGGAGTTATCATGAACAGAGAGCGCCCATCACGATAGAAATGTTACACGTCAAAGGATAAACATGACTCTTCATTCTAAAGCAACAAGTGGACCCAGACTATGCTGCACACACACATAGACATATTAGAATATCATAACACAGCCACTATATCCTTTCATTTGTCACCCATAATATACTGTAAATAGAATTTGTTCTTTGGGATTTATGGGCCAGTGTTTACGTGGTGGTTCAAAATTCTGAAAAAAATTTCATGTGGTTTTAATTCCTTGGACTCCACTATCATAAACACAGAACAGCAATTACACCAGCTGCTTGAGTCAAATGCCCTATAGTAACTGTCTGTGTGTGTGTGTGTGTGTGTGTGTGTGTGTGTGTGTGTGAGTGAACTTTGTGTAGGGTGTTACAACATGACACACTCTGGGTGGCAGTCGTGGGCGAACACCAGCATTTACACTCACTGTCGGTTTGACAACAAAACTGAGCACCCACTCAGCGTGACATATGAGGGGGTCTCTTTCTCTCTCTCTCTCTCTCTCTCTCTCTCTCTCTCTCTCTCTCTCTCTCTCTCTCTCTCTCTCTCTCTCTCTCGCTCGCTCGCTCGCTCTCACACACACATACACACATACATACACAAAGGTGTTTATCGCACCATCCTTGTAAGTACCTAAATGCAACGCTGTGCTACACCTAAGTATGTATATATTATTTGCTATCCCCCTAACAAATACGGGCCCCCAAAACAGATACACACACATTTATTTCACTATAGAGCCTTCAATTATTTTTTTTACATAACTAAACTGAACAAATATAAAAAACAAACAAACAATATTTTTCTCTCAGTATAATTTGTTTAGTCAGGTGACTGATTATGTGAGCCAGTAATAATAAACATTTATAATATATAATTTTATTTAAAATTTGACTTAAATTTTTAAAAAATGAGGCTTGTATTTTTTATTGTAATCAATTAAATTATTAGATTTTTTATTTTTTTAAATAAAGATTTTTTGCTCAATTTTGTACATTTTTTAAACAGATACCGTGGGACATTTCAGGCAGCTTGAATTTTTTCCAAAACACCTAAAGCAATAATAATAATAAAAAAAACTAAAACAGTAGTTTTTTCTAGTATATAGTTAAATTAAAATAAAATCTGCACATTTCTTTTAATGCCTACTCACATCTGGTTTGATTTCGGGGATGCTTTCATGTATGCATGGATTAAATATTTAGATATTAATAACAATGTGTGTTTGAATCAATAGTAATCATAGATCTATAAATAAAACATCCGATTATAGCTACAGTTTTTTTTCTTGACTACACTTATTCTCTGGTGCACATTTTAGTGACCAAATAAATGACAATTATTTACACTGAATAAAACTAATAATTATTTTAGATATTTATAACTTATTTGCTAGATGAATACAAATACATATATAAATATTATATAGTAATTGATTTATTGTAATTTTTATATGTAATTTTACACACACACACACACACACACACACACACACACACACACATATATATATATATATATATATATATATATATATTCTTTATAAAAATTTTAACTATTAAAAAAAATTAATAGAACCATTAAACACGTTATGTATCATTCTTATTTGTTTTTTTTTTTTCCTTTACATCAATTACAACATTTACTATTATTTCTTCACTATAAATTAAAAGGAGTCATATTGATTCCAAATATGAATAATATTAAATCAGTTTGGAAATGATGATTGTGCATCGCTAGGTTTCAAGCGCTAGTGTTTGAGGCCCTGATTCTGGCCTGTGAGCAGTTAAAGGAATAAACAAGTGCATTTAAAATGGCTACAGGAACTAAATTTGGAAGCAATTACAATGATGGCAACTGTGGTCGTTTTGAAAGAAGCCATTTGCTTGTGATCAAATACAAGTGAAACATGTGAGTCTTTGTGAGACAGACCTCTGCTAGAACATCTCCGTCTCGTTCCATGGCGCGCTTAAAAACCAAATGTGACATCGAGCATAAATAAAGCCCCGACCTGGATTTCAGTTCTAGATAGATAGAAGACAGAAACATGTTCCGTTTGCTTCTTATTTTTTTGCCGAAGGAACAAGTGAAACAGCGTTTATCTTTAATACAAGTCGTTAAATATATAAAGCAACAAAGGACTAATGATATGTGAATTGTTTGTGATTATGTATATATAGTATGTCGTAGCGATATCGAACACATTATCATGGATTGTTTGTAGCTTCTCAGGAGCTTATTTTAACCAGATTCCCCTCAATCTTCAATGTGACAGTAAACAGATTTTTTTTTTTTTTTTTTAATAAAAAAGCATGACGTGTCATTCTTTAATAAATAAAACAAGTCCGAAGCATCTGCGATTCGAGCGGACGCTTCAGGATGTGCCGTTATAGGAACGTAATTATTTTCAGGGTGCCTGTTTTGCTTATTTCCCTGTTTCCAGCAAACCCTATTGTGTTTTATTCCTTACACACTTCATTGTTTTAATTTCCTTAAGCTTGAGGTGAAGACAAACTTCCACAAAAAGTGCATTTATGAAAAAGAATTGCTATTACTCCGTTTTTCAGGTGAAACCAGATTAAATTGGACAAATTCGAATCCGGTTCAATTATTTTCTTCCTCAATTCTGTGTCTTTTCTGTCCCTACTTCAGGCTTGTACTGATCCGAGATCTGCAAAAGAAATTCAATATCAAATGCGATTAAAGCCATTAGACAGCAATTAGACAAATGGCATCCAGACAGACGTGATCCTTTCTCACAATTTTATTATTTGATGTGAGTGAAGGGGTGAGGATTTCAGTACAGGGCTGTATCTGTCCCACTCCTTCACCCCTTCTTTGTTTTTTTTCTTTCCAGAAGGTTCTGAGTGACTCCTTTTAAGAACCCCACGGGCAAAATAAAAAAAAAACAAAAAAACCAACAAAACAAAAATGAGATAGATAGTTCAGTCAGATCATTAATGATAAGTCACAGACAAGACCGTTCCTCTAAAAAGTGCATTCACAAACATGACAAATTTCAAATCAGGATATCTTTTTTTCTTCATGATACAAAATATGCATACCATTTTTTTTTTTCGCGTTTTTTTTTTTTTTTACTCTATACACAATAAGTTTCTGTATATCTCTGTCTCTCGTCTTTACAAAGGTTAAAAGCGAGTCTGTAAAGGCAGCAGCTTTTTCAATATTCTAACTTTCTCATCTTGTACCAGGTTCATTTACACCGACATGTGCTAGATTTCCAAATAGAACTTCGCAATGTGTCCACATCGGCCAGATGAAGAGACGTTTTTTTTTTTTTTTTGTCTTTATCGAAAGAGACAGCCGTAATAGAAGTCTAAAGTTTAGAAAAACAAAAACAAAAAGAATCAATAAAATGTTCTGGGGCTGTTAAATATATTTTCTTATACCCGCTTTTTCGTGTATATTATAAATACTAAAGACACCGGACATTAATATAAGACAATGCCAAGAGACTAAATGCAAAGATTAAAATAGTTTAAACATTTTTTTCCATCAAGTATCTACTTCATGAGTGAAATAAAAAACAAAACAAAATAAGCACACGTTTACGACAATGTATTTCGATTTCGCCTAATCCCGTGTCTTGAACCTCAAAACACACACTGAAACAAGATAAACATTAGTCAGTCTATCCACATTGAGATTGTTCTTCATTCATTTCTTCTTTTTCACTTTCTTTTCTGAGATCAACTGAGTAAAGATATTTTTCTTTAATGTGACATAATCCTTAAAAGCAGTCGAATGTACTGTTAAAAAACAATAAAAGTACCATGCAAATCTTGCAAGACGACAAATTCTCAAACATGGAGCGTTTTTTTTTTTTTGTTCTTTTCTTCATAGTCGGAACAGGAGGATGGGGAAATACTTCTACTCAATACCGAATACTATAGATCCAAAACCAACAGAATATCAAACTTTAGCTGTACATAATATAGTACATAAGAGACCAAACTGGATAAGAAGAAAACCTCAAAAGTCTTTACCCAGTCTGTTTGCGTCTTTCAGCTTATCAATTGATTCCAATCTCTTTGTTGTCCTCCAGGAACCTGGAAAAGGGACGTCCAGTTCCCAACTCTAGGCTTGTTTTCTCGAGGCCAGTCATTGGAGGACTGCTGCCTGTGCGTGCCCTCTCCATACCCCCTGACATGCTAGCCAGAGACGGTATGCTGCCCCCTCCGAGGCTAACAGGAAGTGGAGGAATGCCCCCGTTCTGGATGACGGAAATCTCATTGTTCTTCATGGCCAGTCCGTTGGTGATGGCCGCAGCATACTGGTTCCAAAACCCTGGGTCTACATTCATTGCCCGAACTGCCAGGTCTTTCTGAAACATCTCGCTGAATTTCATTGCATCGCCACCCAACAGGGCCATGGGGTTTTCCACTGAGAGACGTCGCCCCCGTCTGGCTGGGGCATTGTTCCACATGTGGGTGCCCATGTGAACCTGCAACCAGAAGGAAAAAATTACAGTGTGAATATTTGTGTAATAATTTATTGAAATTAAGGAGAAAAAATTTATATCTATATAGATAAATCATTTTCAACAAAATTTGAATACAATGATTCCATCTTATATAATAATTTGTTATTTAATTTTGTTTTATTATTATTTAATAATTATTAAACGTATTTAATGTTGGTTAATTACTGTAAAATCTTAAATTTTTAAAGAATTTTTGTTAAAAAGTTTCTCTGTTAATAAATTCCTATTTTAATTTTATTACTTTGCAAACTGCACCAAAATATAAAAAAAGCAACTCTTAAATATCAAGAAATGTAAATTAATAATTGTTATATAATTATAAATATTATATATTTAGATTATTTTTTTGACTTGACCTGAAAACATATAGGTATCGGACATGTTTTTACATATATTTATTTATTATTTATTATTCTTGTTTTATACTATTTAAAAATATTTTTTAAATATGTGCCAATTACAATTTACATCATCATCTTACCAAGCTAGATTATAATTGCATTCTTTATTATTAATGTGGTTTAAATTTCAGTTATGTAAAATCATAAATTTTATAAATACATTTCTATCAAATTTTTATTTACATTAATTCACATTTACATTAAATTTTTATTTACAAAAAAATTTGTTTGCTGAAGTCTGATTTAAGCCTACCTTCAAATTGCCCTTCGTGGTGAAGGCTCTACCACAGATAGAGCAGGCAAAGGGTTTTTCTCCGGTGTGTGTGCGCTCGTGGATCTGCAGGGCACTGGCGGAGGAGAAGTTTTTTCCACAAGAATGGCAGTTGTGCTGCTTGGGAGTCCGGCGTGGTGGAGGCGGTGCCAGCATTGGGTTGAGACCGGGACTCATTGTTGTCTGAGGTGCTGTGGCTGGCACCTGAAGGCCCATGTGCAAGTGCGAGCCCTCGCTCAAAGACAGGGGTTTGCTGTGGCCGTTCATCTCGAGTTTGACTAGGCCTGGGGCTGAGCTCATCAAGCTTAATGGGGTTAAACCTTACCCAGAAAAAAAAAGAAGTGTAAGACATTTTGAAGAAAATATTACTTTAAAATGTATCTAAAACTTTCTACAATTTTTAAAAGGAAAAAACATCACATGACAAGCATTATCGTACCTCGATCTCTTCCTAAGAACAGCATGCTGAACTGGTTCTCCTCTTTAACATAGGGCCTGCTGGCGGGCTGAGCAGATGTTAGGTCTAGCACACCAGTGTGATCAGCTGGTAAAGAACCTGGAGATGGGGTGTCTGACTTTTCAGACTTCACAGTTGCTGTGGCTACACCGGAGTCCTGGACATCATCATCCTCATTGCTGTTATTGTTATTGACCATACCTGGAGACCTGGAACGATGGCTCTCGGGCTGACTATGAGCTGGAGATAGAGCCTGCATAGAGCCTGATGACTCAGACAGGGCAGGACTTCCCACACTGTGACTCTCGATGTCTCCCATGGCAGAGGATGAGTCGTTGTTAAAAACATCTCCGCTTTCTCCACTGATTCCACCTCCATTTTCTGAGGGCTTCAGACTAAAGGCGCGGTTCATATTCGCCGTCGAGTCAATCATCTTCATTTGGTTTTCCAAAGCAGCAATGCTGGAGATGACTGGAGTTGGCGGAGAGTTGCTAGGAGACATGTCTCCGTATAAATGCAACGGTTTTGATAGGTCAATGTCTCCATCTCTGAGATCTACATCATCATCTATGGCCTGTTCCATCTCATCAATCAGCTCATCATCATAATTGCTCATGTTGTCTACACTTTTCTCGTCAAAGTTAAAATCTGTGTCCATGTCTTTAAACCCTTCAGGAAGTGGTGTGTTTGGAATCTGACCTCCCATGTGCATGCGAATATGCTGTTGCAACACTACAGCATTAGTAAACTTCTTCTGACATATAGGACATGAGTGCTGCACTCGTAGAGGTGGCTTTGACCTGTGGACCCCAAAGTGCGTTTTCAAGTTGCCCTTAGTAGTGAAAGCACGGCCACATATTTTGCATTTAAAAGGCCTTTCTCCAGTGTGGATACGATAGTGCATCTTGAGGGCACTCTGACAGCTGAGCACACGATGGCAGATGACACACTGGTTGGGGTCTGTCATCTTTTTGTCAATGTTTTCCACCAGCTGCTGCAGCTTTGAGGTTTCTGATGTTTGCATAGAGTCCAGGAGGCCTCCAAAAGGAAACTTGGCCTTGAACTGATCTGAAATCATTGGAAGGGCAGAATTCGAGCCAGAGGACGGAGGGGTCAATGAATCTGTGATCTGAGTGGTGGTAGTGGTTGTGGTAGTGGTTGTGGATGACAGCACAATCTGGCTCACAGTACTTGAGGGCATGCTGGTCTCCCCAAGCCTGGTGGTGCAGTTAGATGGCAAATGAATCCCCTCTGGCTTCAAAACTGGGGGTACATCACTTCCCATGGTTGGCTGTGGAGATGCTGAAGTGAGAGTTGTGCTTACTTCAGTACTGATAACATTAGGTGACAGAGATGCACACTCACTTGATGGGGGTGATGGTCTTGGAGGTGATCTGCTTATCGGAGTAAGACTTGGTGAATCTCCATACCCCCCTATCATGCTGGGCAAGGTTGGGGGAAGCTGCAGCCCCACTGAGGTTGGAGCTGTGGACAAAACAGGCTTGCTGTCTAGCCATGTGGTAACAGGCTTCTCTGGAGGCAGCGACATGCCATAAGGAATGCCTGAGCTGGTTGGCACATTGTCCAGGTACTCAGGCACTGGATAGGGATTCATTGGAATGTGTGGGTACTTTTCCTTGTGCCTCTGGAAATGGACCTTCAAGTTTCCTTTTGTAGAAAAGCGATTACCACAAATGTTGCACTTGAAAGGCCTTTCTCCAGTATGTGAACGAAGGTGTATTTGAAGGGCACTGTCACTACCAAACACCTTAGCACAAAACCTACATTTATGTTTAAAGAATGGGTCTTCTGAGCTCGGCTTTGGGTCGAATACAGAGACATTAGGAGGTTTTCCCTTGCGGTGCTTCATTAGGGCAGAGAGAGGATCAAGTGCATTGGCTGTGGCTGCAATACTGGCCAGTGGATTCGGGAAGATGACACTACTTGAGGAACTGGGGGGCATAAGCGGAAGGTTGGAAGGGGAGCTCAGCAAGGTTCCATGAGTCAGTGTTGGAGGACTTGACGTGTTTCTAGGGAGGGAAACGCTGCTACTAATGCCAGTTCCAGCACCATTGCTGCAGCTGTTGCTGCTGCTGCTGCTACTTACTGAACTCTGAAGTGGCAACAGGGAAGGAACCACGCTACAGCTGGATGGTGGATATGAGGAATTTGTTGAGGTGTTGCTGTTCATTAAAGAATTAGACAGCTGGCTACCTGTCTGTGAGACATGGGAGTGACCCACTTCCAAGGCAGAAGATAATGAGACTGGGCCTTGGGTATTCAAAGTAGGTGGCACCCTTATAGGGAGCTGGTGGACAGGTGGTGTAATAAATCCATGTAGCTGGAGCTGACCGGGGATTGTGGGAAGGCCAGTGGCAGAAGATGGCTGTGGGCCACTATTTGTATTGTGGTGTGCATGATGGCTAAGAGCCGCCTGTGCAGGTTTCTGCCTGTTCATTAGGGCCACTTGGCTACGGATCTGTTCTATTAGCTGAAGCTGGTGAATTTGCTGCTGCTGTAAAGCCATCAGCTGATCCAGGATCATAGGGATGGCCATGGTGGACATGCCACTAGCTATTGCCCCACGGAAGCTTTGGGCAAATTGTGCCACAGCCACTCGGGTTCCATGCAATGTTTCCAGAG
>NC_060903.1:16790705-16800705 GCF_014805685.1 Silurus meridionalis
CAGACAGACAGACAGACAGACAGACAGACAGACAGACAGACAGACAGACAGACAGATCGATAGACCTAAAACCTAACCTAAAAAAAAATTTCTTTAAAAGGTGTGTGCTGTCCCTCAGAGAAAGATGACTTTGGCATGAGTTTGAGTGAGATGTTGAGATAAATACAGAGAGACATTAAGCACTGCTGGTTGTTATGAGAGAGAAGGAGACATTGAGATGGCGAGTAAAAGCGAGATCTCAGCCTCGGCCCTCGTGGTACAGTAAATGCTCTGTGTCCGTGCGAACAGAAGACGCTTTGTCGTGGCACGCAGATGCGCCGCAGCCAAAACATTAACGATTTGTTTGTGCGGGTCGCGCGATATACAGGCTTCGGGGGACGGCAATTTGTCCGATAGCAACACAGCATTAGAAACCCACAGCGTTACAGCACTACAGACTCTCAGGAAAACAGCAATACAGACCCACAGTATTACAGCAATGCACAACTACAGACCCACAGCAACGTAGCCTTTAAATGCACACTCGCTCTGATCTGTAATTAGGACAGACCAGCGTCTGAAAGGCCGGAGGATCGTTGCGTGGCCTACCTGGGTGGTCCTCACCCTCTAATCTATCTAATAACGAGAATAAAAGAAAACCTGCTTGTGCTGATGAGATCCACAAATTTCCCAAACATCTCCTCAAATCCTGTTCCTCTTAACACGGAACTAATTCAAATATCAACTATCGAAACATCCTATTAGTCCCATACATGTGTTTCTAAAGTAAATAAGACACCGTCAAACCTTCTACAGCCAGGAAACTCTTTGGATGAAAGGAAAATGCCACGCGTCACCCTGATCTCCGAACACTGAGAACGTGAGGCAAATCAGGGCCATCATATTTATTTATTAGAGCTTTCAATTCCTTAATTAAACTCCTTTAAATTAAATTCGAACCCCAAGCCAAGTCCTAGGTACAGTATCCTGGGCTCAGATGCTCATACACTCATACGTTCATCTGCATTTTCCTTCGTTGGTTTATTCGCTTTAAAAACCGGACGGAATAGTCGATAGCGATGTCTGGCGAAATTTTTGTTTAAGATTCTCCATCCAGGAATTACAGAGAAATATGTATATATTTAAATGATTAAATAATTAAAAACTTGAATATTAATTACAATCTAAATGTTGTTATTGTGGTGAAAATGATTTTATTGCACCAGTTAATAAGAAGAAGTGTGAAAATTGAAATGGATGAAAAATCATGATTGTGAATGAAATGTGTGTGTGTGTGCGCGCAGGTGAGAGTGAGAGAAAAAGAGAAGGAGAGAGAGAGAGAGAGAGAGAGAGAGAGAGAGAGAGAGAGAGAGAAATAGTAATAAACAATACTCCTAAACACATGTGAGTGCGTAAGAGTGTGTGTGTGTGTGTGTGTGTGTGTGTGTGTGTGTGTGTGTGTGTGTGTGTGTTTGAGTGTGTGTGTTCTGAGGACCCTCAGGCCCCCCTACAGTGTTGGGGCTGTGGGGGGGTTGTGTGTATGTGTGTGTGTGTGTGTGTGTGTGTGTGTGTGTGTGTGTGGTGATCTGAAGCGGAAGCGGCAGTGGAGATGAAAGGCTGCCACTGTTAACACTTTGGAGGACGGCCTGCCAAGGTCACCGGCACACATGTACTAATTGTATTATAAGCTTGACGTGCAGCAGACGCCTCTGGCAGAGCCGCGCAGGCAAAGGTTAAATCAGCGCACGCTATCAAAGCGCCACCCTCAGGGGGCACTGAAGGTGGTGTATATGAGTGTGGGGGGGGATTGAGGAGAATGAGAGGGGAAAAGGAAGGCTGTGGGTGGCTGGGTGGGTGTGAGGAGGGGGGTTGCAGGGATGGTGGCCACAGACCGGTCGCTGGCACAGCACAGCACGAGCTGGCCTTGTCTTGCCTTTTCACAAAAAAAGGGGTCCGAGGTTCGACGACAATGTCGACAAACGTAAGCCGCGAAAGCAAACACAAAAGGTCAGGGGCTTCTCAGGGGAGCATGTGGGGCTGATGTGAAGCGGGAGCAGGGCTACAACTGAGCTCCAAAAATGTGTCAGATATTCAATTTACAACCTGAAATTCCTAAACTTTGGACTTTTTCACAGAGGACTCAAATGGTTTGTAAATTAGGTCAAACTTTACAGCCAGAGATCATTTAAAGTGCAAAATAAATCCAATAGTCCATTAATCCTCTAAAATCCAACAAATACTACCCATAAATACTGTATGTACAATAATATTTATCTGTGGTATATTAGATTAAATATATATCAATATATTATAGATATTTATCTAATAATATTATTTATCTATCTAAAGATTAAATTCGTTCCAAAGGCATCAGGCAAAAATATAGAAACTAATTGAACTCAATAATAAATAATAATAAAGAAATAATTATTGAAACTGAAAAGAAATTCAACAGATTCCTCTTAAAAATATATGTATATTTATACAGTGTGTGAGAATAAACATCATGAATGATGATAAATAAGGGAATTTCAGCACAACAGGTGACATCCGGGGTCTCTTAACCTCATGGCGGCTCACGCCTGAGGAAACGAGTGACGCGTAAAATGTAAATGTGCTCAATGAACGAGTGTGTGCGGTGGAGGGGAGGGAAAAAAATGTGAACACACTCTGAGTGTACCCTCAGACATCCAGGCCTGAGACGTGTCCAGGAGAGAGCGTGTGTCTCAGTGAACACACGGCGTCACGGCGTTAACGGCTCACTCGTGGTGTTTCCCTGCGACGTTTTAATATAGTTGTGAAGAAAAATCCGTGACCGCAAGTATGATTCAAATTTCACACATGGACACGAATTTCACACACTTTTGAGATTTATTTACTTTTCCCCCTCATAATTCATTCATTTAATTCTTTATGCACGTGATTTCATTCCAGACGCATTTCTCAGGATTCGTTTCTCTTTCACATGCAACTTTTCTCCACATGAATTCAATTCAAAACGATTCGAAACTGCTGATGCTTCGTGGTTTTTTTTTATTTTTTTATTATTCGACGATTTGTGACTCGTTTTCGCGTCATTTTTCCATATTTGTTTTTTTTGTACTTTTTTTTTCCGTTTTAAAATTGTGATTTTATTTCTCTGCATCATCAGCACGTGTAATTTTTGTCACAGATCACTTTTTTTTTAAAAAAGATCGAGAAGGTGTGCGTGGTGCCGTAAAATACTCCGCGATTTTTTCCTGTACACGTGATTGTGAATTATGTATATATTTTTTTTACATTTTTAAAAAATAATATCAATATTACAAATGGCAATATTGTAATACTGATTCTCCAATTAAGTACCTTGTAGCGAGGTAGTGAACTGTAGAATTGAAAAAAATCTAAATTGTAAGATTTAGATAGCAAGGCCTGAGCTTCATCAGGATGAAAAACAGGTCAAATGTTGCTTCTGGGCTTCAGACTCGAAGCCAAAAGCAAACAAATCCATACACAAGTCTGAGAGGAGAGGTGCTGAAATAGTGTGTGAATGAGTTTCCTTGGGAGAAAAAATAACAAACAGTACCAGATGGAGGAAACCGGCCTTCAGTCATGAGTAAACTTGCAAAAAGATGAGTGTAAAACGGCAGTGTGTGTGTGTGTGTGTGTGTGTGTGTGTGTGTGTGTGTGTGTGTGTGTGTTTGTGTGTGCGGCTCGACGGCTAGGCCTCGGTTTTGTCACCTAATCGCGGCGCGCTGTTCGTAACTCAGGAGCGTGGGACATCATTAAGTTACTGATCGAGTAAAATGAATCGGCGGTTATGTACAGTGTTTCAGTACGATGGGTGACACAGTGTGTGCTCTGTTTAACGCTGTGCGATGTGTGTCACCTCATGCACCTGCGCTGACACACACACTCATACACACACACACACACACACACACACACACAGCTCGGCAACTTGCCTGTCCTGCTAAAACATCTCTTTGGGTCTTTAACACAAGCTGCTGTATATGAGTTATATATACTTCATTTATATGAAGTACATATATATGCATTTGACTTTAATGTCTAGCAAAAGTAACCTATAACCTATAATATGAAATTAGTCATAATAATCAGGAATTAACTATCGATATGTAATTACAATCAGTACTCAGTGATCAGAATCGACGCAAAAGCATTATATGTACCACTTCCAAAATCTGTCATTCGGTTTTTATTATTAATCATCTTTCATTGCTTTGCCTTGCAATTTCTCCTAAATCATATCAGATCTGAATGTAAGTACCGACTGAAAAGTCTAAAAAGTACTGACAAGACTGGGTGCTACGTCGACTCTAAACGCTAATGTATTCTTATTTATGTGGAGTATTTCTGAATATGAATATGTATATTAAGTCATATTTGAATATGTAAATTAAGTCATACTCAGTCCAGGATCGAAGAAAAAGCATAATACTTCCATGTCCAGGAAATATCTATGTCCAAGAATTCCTACTCTAATATCAGAACTCAGTACTCCCAGTCTGTGCAGGCTTCACCAAGCATCACCTACACACCGTCTTATTCCAAATTTTCTAAGGAAGTATTAAATCGGTATTTATTTATATCCGTCTCATCGATTTACCACATGCCATGAATCATAACCCGAACTAAAGGATTTCGGACGATGAATCCCATAGAACTGGAATCACTCGATCGATGTCCTGCAAAAGAATTCAATTTCCTCGGATCAGAACCAGTGATTAGCATGGAACCTGTATTCCTGGTCAGGATTTGTACGAGTGTGTGATGTAGAATTTTGAGGTTATATCCTGTGGAATATGGAATTCTATTAGTACTGAGTACTGATTTATTTTAACTGATACTTGTGTAGTTGAAAAAAATCAGTATTCAGTACTTAGGATCACAATCAAGATAAAATGGAAAATATTGGACTTTTTTCATACTGTGGTATTTAATACTCTAAACCTAGAGTTATATAATTGTAGGTCCATTGTAGTGACAACAGCCATTAAATCATTACATTTACATTTTTCCTTTAATTTTTGGGGGAAAAATCAGTATGTCATAGTATTTTTTCAAAGCATAGAATTAGTTATTATATCATTTGGATTACACTGTTAAAACTGATCTAATCATCATAATACTAATGATAATATATCAGTATTTCCTAAAAAAAGAATAATATATAAAAAAAAAAAAAATATATATATATATATATATATATATATATATATATATATATATATATATATATATATATATATATAATTATATACAAATCTTTTATAAGCTTTTAGTACTATGAAATATATTCTTTAAGCAAATGCAGATTTAGTATCAAATAAAATTGAATTGTGGTGCTTGTAAAGTTACACACATCATAATCATATTCATAATAAATGGACGTTTAGTAGAAGTATAAGGACGACCTACGTCCCATATAAGTGTAAATCAGCTAACTGTGATGTCCAGCAAATAAATAAATGAATAAATAAATAAATAAATAAAAAAAATGTGGTTTATTGCTAATCACAATCAGGAGTATTACATGATTAATCCTCAGTACAGGATCAATATAAATGTACAGTGTAGGTCGTACCATGATTTGTCTTTAGAATTAAAGTATACTGTAAAATAATCATATCATACAAGGTGACGTCTTTGGAAAAAAAAGGTGTGAATTTATAAAAATATAAATAAATGTGTACTATAATGCAGACAACGTGTCCAGCGTCCGGAGAGACAAAAGAGTCTTCGACATTCTGGTGATCAATATGTGCACGAGCACCCAAACGTCGCCCAGTGAAGCACTTCAAACAAGCGAGATGCGACCTGAGAAGCGTCAGGCTCTCTCTGAAAAGCTCTGACAGGGGGAAAGGGGGTTAGAGGACCCTTTACGGTTCGACGCTGTGTGGATCAAGGACCTTTTTTCATTCCTGACTTTTGTGATGTTCGGGTTCGAACAAGAGTCCAGACACTGTGCACTGTAATCACTGTGTTTAACTGTACACATCCAGAAATGAAAAATCCAGGTCCCTGTATAACATCTATGTGTGTGTGTGTGTGTGTGTGTGTGTGTGTGTGTGTGTGTGTGTGTGTGCGTGCGTGCGTGTGCGCGTGTTAAGGGTTTTTAAAGATTCCTTCAACTCGGATTCCTTTTGCAAATAATGACATAGTTAACACAAGACCTAATAACCCTCTACCCAACATTTCACTTCCTCGTCATCCTCAGCGTACGTTTCTTTTTTGTGTTCTTCTTTCTCATATCCTTTTATAAAATGGAAAATTGTCGGGTGGGGGGGAATAAATGATGCCAGCGAGAAGCTGGGACGGATTAAACGATGAGCGTTTTAAAGCGTGCAAAGACCTTTCTGATAGAAATTGGAAACTCCTGTAGAGCGCAGAAGATTTCTCGTCACTTCTGTATGATGATATTTTAGAATAAACTCGATTCTTGCATATGTATCAAATCCTATCGTGTATTCATATCGCAATAAAAAGGCCCCATTTGTCTTCGGAATCACGACTTGTATATATTGCTGTCATCATTATAAATTCTAAATGATTATTATATTATAATTATGACAAACTGATTCAAACGATTACTGTTAATAAACAATAATCATGCAAGATCTATAATTAAATAGCTATAACACACACACACACACACACACACACACACACACACACACACATATATATATATATCTATATTTAAAACAATATTCCACATCGTGTCAACACACCATTTTGACTCAGGACAAAATGTGACAGAAATGGACGAGTCCAGCGACTAAACAGCTGAAGTGTAAAAAGGGTCAGGTAATAAAGTAATTAAAACAAAAATTCAATGGAAAAAAAAAACAAAAGACAAAAAATGAATAGCTGTGCCCTTAATCTAGCTGGGAATATGCAATAGGCTTCTTTACACACCAACACAATGGACATCTGGGTGCAAACAAGGGCTCAGTGTGCAAGAACTTGGCTCTCTTCGGTTCTCTGAATCAGTGCAGCTTTCTTTTTTTTCCAGAACAAAAAAGAATTCGGGAAAGGGAAAAAAAATAGTCCTGAACAACCTATTTAATTAAAGTCAACACTGAGGAAAAGTGTTTCACTGCAATGTGACAAGAGAGTTTACAACACATGGATTGAAGCAGGAAGGCATTTGTATTTCCTCATAATTGTTTCACATGATTTATCACTTTTATATATTATTGATTTTATCAGGTACTTTTAAGAGGTGAGAAAGAAAAAAAGCAGTAGAGAAATAAGTGTTGAAAAACAAAGAAAGAATTGTAAAATTGATGTGACTTTTAGGAGGTGCAGATTTCACACACCAGCTGCTGTTTCGGATTCAAATGAAATGATATAATCCGATTTTCGGTTTTCCGACAATTACATTTTTTACATTTTTCGGAATTGCAATAACGCAGAACAAATGAAAGGCGCGAGAGATTCATGCATTTAATCTGCTTTTCATGCTTTTAGTGGACTTTCCGAAGAGCATCATTTCCTGTGTGTCTAAAATCTACAAATTGAACTTTTGTTTAAAAATAATGCGTCTGTACCAAAATAAAACACTTCACGTGGCTACTCAATATACCTAAATTGTACATCACAACTCATATCTTTTTTTCTTTATAATAATATGCTTCAACTCTTTCCTCGTTTCTTTTGCAATCAAAAAAAATTTTTTTTAAAAAAAGGAAGTTCATCATGCACGCTTCTTCATCACGCATAAGAAAGAAGTCGGAAAGTTTGGAGCGCGTGATGCTGTTTTGAGTGAATGTGGACCACTCACCGTTCTCCGGGGCCAGCCCGAGCGCCGAGGTCTCCTCGTCCGACTTGAGATGCTGCGGCTTGGCCTGTTTCCGTCGGGACATTGTGATGAAGGTAATGGGGAGGATGATGAAGATGATCCGCTGCCACCCGGCCCCGCTTTTTGCACGCGCATCGGCGGCGGACGGAGCGGTGCAGAGAAGGCAAGAGCAATAACCAAAAAAAAAAAAAAAAAGATTTTATATATGAAAAAAAAAAAAAGTACAAAAACAAAACAAACAAAAAAACGCGCTCAGAATAAAGTCAGGGGAGGAAAAGGGATCAAAAAGAATAATGACGGCAAATGATAGAGGTTGCGACTGTGGCACGCGAAAGTCCAGTCTATAATTATGATCGTGAATAATTCATCGCGATTATCGGCGCTGCGCGATCGGAGGATTGGCCGAGCTCCAGCCGGATATGGAAATGAGGGACGGACTCGGCAATTAGCCGCTTCGCCCTCGAACTATCTGTCTCTCTCTTCCTCCCTTTCTCTATGAGTGTATGAGCGTGCTCTCTATCCTCCTCCTCCTCCTCCTCCTCTTCGCGCAGAGCTCCAAATCCCGTATTAACGCCAAGCACTCGGGGGGGTCTTCAGCACAGGAAGGTCAGCAGCTTCTTTTCCCTTTTTTTCTGCCACGCGAGTGCCGGGAATTCGTCGCTTTCTTTGTTTATTTGTTTGCATTACCGTCCGCGCGTCACGCGTAATGCGCCACGCGTAATGCTCCGCGTAACAACCCCCCCCCCAAACCCTCAAACCCCAGGGCAGCGGGTTAACTTCGCGCGTCCATGATGTCGAGGACAACTTTGACCACTTTGCGTGGAAAAGAAAGTGTGCTTCCTTCCGTCAAGTCCCTTCAGTGTCCCCCGGCCCGGTGCTTCCCGTGCCGTCCTCCGGTTGTTTGGTCTGGTTAGAGGCTTCGCAGTGTCTTTTTCATCGCTCTCAAGAAAAAAAAGCAAGAAATTATTCCCAAGTGCTGATTAAAAAAAAAAAAAAAAAAGATCGTTGTTTTGACATTTGTTTTCTTGCGGCTGGAAAAACGGGACAGATGCGGCACCAAAAGTTTGCAAGAAGAAGAAGAAGAAGAAGCGCGCACGAAGTTCAGCACAAAATGTAGAAAAAAAACAATTATTGCAAAATGGACAAAAGTAGAGACGCTGAGGATTCCTGATGCGCGTCCTCGCTCCCGGTAACGCGCTCAGCTTTAATCTTCTTTCTAATGTCTTTTGCATCCAGGTGTTTTTTTACCCCGACGGTAAAAAAATGTAAAAAAAGAATAGAAAGAAAAGTCGGGCGAGTGTTCGGCTGTGTGTTTCTCGGGATGTCAGCAGCGTGGACTGATAGAAAATAATACAACTAATATTAATAATAGTAATGAAAGTTGCGCGAGCGCGTGGAGCAGGGCTGCTGGCCGTCGCCGCTTTGCGCCCCGTAGTTTCCGCGTGTGGAGGCTGCGTGGCGCGGCAGAGGGAGTTTAAACCCCCCCTCCTCCCCTCCCCACCCCGCAGGGCTTTAAGTTCAGCCCATTGCGCTTAGCGACCGCTAGGATGTAGCCTACCGCGCCGTTTTCGTTTTAACCCCCCCACACCACCCCACCCTTACCCTTTTACCCCCTAACCACCTCCCCACCCTCCACCCCCACTCCGCCGTTTCTGCGCGCTCGGAGCGTTAAATAAATAAAAGCGCGCGGCCGCCAAAACGGGAGCGCGCTCATTTTCTTTCTTTCTTTTTCCAAGAATTATTTAATTTGTTTACTCATTTCTTTATTTAAAAATAGAAACACACACACGCACACCCACACACACACACACACACACACACACACACACACACACGACTGGATTAAATAATTCATGTGTTAAGCATGTTTTTTTTTTGTTTTGTTTTTTTTATTGCGCATAAATCAAATGCCGTAACGTTTAAACTGTATGTGTGTGTGTGTGTGTGTGTGTGTGTGTGTGTGTGTGTGTGTGTGTGTGTGTGTGTGTGTAATCAAGCGAGTTCTGCAGCTGTATGTTCAAGTGTGTGTGTGTGTGCATTAAAACGCCACTGCAGGCTGGAGGGTCACTTCCCTGATTTTTTTTGTTGTTGTGCCTTTGAGGAAACAGACATGAGCGCTTTGTGGACTGCAGCCGGAGGAAATGTCTCCCTCTTTTTTTAGTAGGAAAAGAAAAAAGTTCATTTGCGTTTAAATGTTGACCTGCTGAGGGAAGG
>NC_060903.1:16805705-16858205 GCF_014805685.1 Silurus meridionalis
AAGGTGAAAAAGTACACCTGTTCGTTATAATTCATCGCGTGGTAACCGGAGGACGGATGTAAACGTAGCTGATCCTCTTCGGCTTAACGTTCTCAATGCTTCTAGGAAGTGCAGAGGAGGACATGAAGAAACCCTGGGGCCGTCTCGCTCTGACTCGGGCTCACTGGACGGCCATCACCTTTTAATCTCGTTCAGACATTAAAGATTTCAGATTTTACATGCGTGGTTCAGAGATGAACCTGGTGGATTGTGACTTATTGATCTACTGCACATTATAATTATAAAATAATAATAATAATAATAATAATAATAATAATAATAATTCAAACAGAAAAACATCAGTAAAACTTTCCGGCACATACAATGGGTTGCCATGTGTATGAGATTTTTGACGTTAAAATGACAATCCAGTGCAATTATTTATTGCTTTATATCACAATTACATTTATTGTTTGCATACAAAAATATATCCCAGATCATCTATTTGGTTCACAAAAAACAGATATACTTTTAAACAAAAATAATTTGTGCAAAATTCCCAGTATTCCAGGAGCTGGCAACCAATCTTTGTTCTTTAATCCTGCTTTGTCTATATGACAAATAAATTGTAAGCATATTATCAGAAAGAAGTTTTCTAAAATCAGGATCTGCATCGTTAAATTTGATTCAAGAAATTTTATAACTTTTTTTTTTTACAAATAAAATAAAGATAAAAAGGACTAAACAAAACAAAAGCAAACCAGTTCAGCCTTGGAGTTTCGGAGATGCATTGCAGCTCTACAGGATCAGCGCGTTGCATAACTGGCTAAAAAAAGAATACAAATTACCCAGTTCAGTCCTTGGCATGGGTGCAGGCTGTCCACACCAGGCCTACTGTCTCACACACACACACACATACACACACACACACACATACACACATACACACAAAAAATAAAGGCGTTTAGGTGCACCTAGGCTGAAGTCACATGCGTGAGGTCGCTGCTTCAGCTCAGGTTTGCGGTGCATTTGATCATAGATTAGAGCAAACTCTTTCTGAAAACCGCGGTGCTCAGACCTGATGTTACTGAAACTCAATGAAATTCCCCGAGACGTATGCTGAGCTCTTCAAGCTGTGACACTGTATATGCTGGAGATGTGACACAGGAGCTCTGATCTTATCCTCAGTGCTGAGCTTAGGGCAGGAGAGAAGACGAAAGGAACCGGTTTGGAACCAGTGCTCATATAGCAGAGTCAGATGATTGTGTTTGGAGACAGTTAAATAACGTTATCGTCTTCACTGGGGTGAGAATGTGATAGTAGTAATGGTGGTGGAGAATGGAGAATGGTGTCCATCGTGGACAGTGTCTCCCTGGAGATTGTGTGCCTAATCACTCAGTTAAATTTTATTTTTCATCACTATAATAATATTGTGCTTTTGACAATAGATTAGACATTAGATTAGAGGACCAGATTAGATCCGTAATGAACAAGCTAGAGGCAATCAAGACAATGACCTAAAGCAGGAACCTTGAGAGAAACTGTAAGAGGTTATAGTGCATGAGGGGTGTGTAAAGATGAAACCACCTTTGCGACTATATTCTGGGATATAACATTCTCTGTCTATCTGGAAGCAGAAGCCTTAAGGATAAGATGTTGGACTTCTGATCAGAAGGTCGTGAGTTCAAATCTCACCACCACGCTGCCACTTTTGGGCCCTTAAACAAAGCTCTTAAGTGCTCATATCTATATAATTTTGTGTTCCGTATTCACTGCTATCTGCAAGTCCTCCAATCCTGCAGGTGTCACTATTCTGTTTCAAACATTACATTTTCCCCAGTTTTTCAGGTTTTGCCCACCAGCCAGCTCTCCCCTCTCTGATACGATATGATATCTACAGTGCCAAACTTCTAAACGATGTTCCTTCTTCCTCAAAGGGAAATGCAGAAAACCCGGAGGAAAGCGCTAGCCGCCATCTTCCGCATACCCGAACTCACACCCAACCACGATTGGCTAAATTATTTTGATTGACAGCAGTGTTTAATTGTATTTTTAAATATTATAATATATTTTTCTTTGCTTTTTTTCCTGTTAGTTTTAACGGATCCTAATTTAATTGTTGATTGGTTTTTTTGTGTGTTTTTCATGTTTTTGTAAATCAGTGCTTTTAGTTTATATCTTTGATTGTCTTCGGTTTGTGTGATAGTCAAATTTGTGTTTTTGACATAGTTAGAAAACTCAAGATTAGTAAATATGTAGCTAAGAATATCTAGCTGTTGGGGGGGTGATGGTGGTAGCTTAGTCATTAAGGCACTGGACTTTGGATCTGAAGGTATTGAGTTCAAATCACACCAAGCCGCCACTCAAGGACCCCTGATCAAGACCCTTAAAATCACAGCTGGACAGCTGAATGGGATAAATGTAAGTCGCTCTGGATAAGGGCATCTCCTGTATGCAATAAATGTAAAAAATAAATGCACAGAATTAAAAATGGAAAGATTAAATCTATACTGTAATAAATAGAACCGTCTGTGTGAATAAAACTATCTGAAACTACACGTGTCATGATCAACTACTGGACTGTGAAAGTCGACTAGGTCGCAAGAATGTTAAGGGGAAAAAGATTTTATTGTGTGTTTTGTCCATTAAGAACCACACACACACACACATATATATATACAGGTATTCTCTGAGTTACAATGCTTTATATTTTTCAGTGTTTTTGGTGTTTTAGAGCCCAATTTTTAGCTCTTGTCTCTACTCATGAACCAGCACTCGTCCACACGTGTGTGAGACGCTACAAAGTGCTCCCATATAGCGAGTCTATAGAGCTGTTCATTGGGCCCTTTTGCATTTTTAACAGCATCACTTACCTCATGCTTTCATTGTACTCTGTGTGTGTGTGTGTGTGTGTGTGTGTGTGTGTGTGTGTGTGTGTGTGTGTGTGCATGTGTGTGTCATTATAACAGTTATTTTGTGCTCTTTTATAGAATTAAAGCCAACCTCTAGTCCAACATTACAATTTCCAAGCATTTTTGAATGATCTTTTTTTTTTATCCTTCATATCACTCTATACAAAACGCGAAAGAATCCAGCGTTCAGACTCTTCACATGTCGCACAAAACCCCCGCACTGCTCAATAAAACTGGAGGTTTTAATATGGAAATTTTTGCAAATATCTATTTGAATGTGTCTGAGTTTATGTCTGTGCCAAAAAAACGTATTGAAAACAAAACCAATTTAAAAAAGAAAAAGCAGTGGACAAGATACAGCTCTCTATCACAAAAAAAAAAAACAACAACGGGGAAAAAAAGAATGGGGAAAAAAAGAATTTACATGATAATGAGCTTGGGATAATTAAAGCGAGGTGGTGTGTATGAATCAGAAGGCTTATTAAAATGATAAAACTGAACAGCAGGTTTTTGGCGAAAGACCGAGCACCGTTTTGCATAAGGAGCTTTCACGTTCCTCGACTTGTTGAATTTGTATGTGAGTGTGTGAGTGTGTGTGTGTGTGTGTGTGTGTGTGTGTGTGTGTGTGTGTGTGTGTGCACTTCACTTTTAATTTCTTGACCTAAAACCACTGCAGAACAATAATATTCACACTTTTACTTAATAATGATATAAAAAAAAAAATTATAAATAAATAAATAAATAAAAAATCTTTTCACTGGATTCCATGTACACTTGGTGATATGCAGGTGATAATAATCTCAAATAGCTCTGGAATAAAAGACCCAAAGAAAACACTTCAGGACGAAACGCAAAAGTGTAACATCACACCATCGCCTCCTTCATTGTTTTCTGCTAAAATCACGAAAACAAGACACTGTACCTTTGGTCCATTTAGTTACATTATATGCACAAACGCTTGTGAAAAACCTTCCAATTCATCTCAAAGGTGTATAATAGGGATTTAGGAATGTGTTTGTGGAGATTTGTGAGTAGGTGAGGTGAGGAGCCCTGGGGTACACTCAGCGCTCACATTCATCCCAAAAGCTGTTCAATAGGTTTGAGATCAGAGCGCAATATAAGGAGATCTTTCACTCCAGTCCATGGAAATCAAATAAGCATGGAGCTGGCTGTGTGCACAGGGGCATTGTCATGCTGGAACAGGTTTGGGTCTCCTAGTTTAAGTGAGAAGAACATTTAGATCTACTGCAGCCAAAGACTTCTAATACATTAGGTAAGCTGCAGGTCAGTGGATAAGGTTTTGGACTTCTGATTGGAAGGTCATCGGTTTAAATCCACGCACCACCAAGCTGGCCCTTGAGCAAGGCCCTTAACCCTCACATGCTTGGCTGTTTAACTGAGATAACCGTGGCCACCATTTATTTTCTTCCCGGCTTTTTGAAACATAGTGGCAACCCCGCAAAATGCATCATCGTTTTACAAAAGCCTCAGTTTTCACAGTCCATACTGCAATTCTATAACAGCATTCTCAAATTTATCCAGAGAATCTATCTATCTATCTATCTATCTATCTATCTATCTATCTATCTATCTATCTATCTATCTATCTATCTATCTATCTATCTATCGATGTATGTCATGTGAGGTCATGTGGTGCTGAGTGTGTGTGTGTGTGTGTGTGTGTGTGTGTGTGTGTGTGTGTGTGTGTGTGTGTGTGTGTGTGTGTGTGATTCTGGCCCAGTGCCAGGGTATTTGAGGTAAAGCACCTCTTTTTGCTGAGAGGTAATTGCAGCCCGGTAGCTTCTGATTGCCAGGATGTTGTCTCTGGGAACGTGTCCCAGCATTCTCAGCTCTCCAGGCCCTGATTACACATCAACTTATTGATTTGATGAGGCCAAGACGTTCGCTAATAATTGCTCTCATAGCGTCGCTTAATCTCTGTTGTGATTAAAGCAGCAATCTGAATACCTTTTTTTTTTTTTTGGTCCCCCCCTTCAGGCACGGATCTCACATTTCAGTACAATTTCATGTCCAGTCAGAGTCGTTAGTAGAGCGACAGCCATTTTGTAAAAGCAGGAATGCAGAGAATTTGCACCAACAAGACTTGATTCAAGATTGAAGTACGTCCGAGTTTTTTTGTGTGTGTGCTGTGCTGTCTCAGGGGATTGCCCATAATGCATTGCAAGCATACATGTGTTTTGGGTTTTTTCTTTCGCTAGGAAGAAAATTATAAGTATAGACTTGCTATCGCAATGATCAGCATCCGACTGCCTTACTGATGCTGCTAATTATCTTGAAAGATCTTGCTCTTGAGCTGATAATTAGCCAGTGATAGCATCTGAAATAACATTTGTTGACTTTGTTCAGGATGTTGGATTTGAATTTGTTCTTCATGTGAAACATTATTGTCAGGCCAGAGAACTAGGCTACCCATCAGCCCCTGAAAATCTCAAGACTGTTACATGGCGCAAATCACACACAAAACCCAAGACCCTTTATGAAGATTTTGACCGACCCCTAGACAAATGTCTTCCTCACTGCTGAGGACATCATTCTGCCTCCTTGTCCTGCTGAGGATGTCGCTCGGCATCCCTGTCTGTTTAATAAGGATAGTCAAACGCCATGCTATTTTATCATTTCCCATGCTATTTTGTGATTTCTAATTCATTATTACATGGAACAAAAATGCTCTCTTGTTACAATTCAGTCCACTTTAGCATTAGTTTTATTAGAAGCACCTCAGCCACTTTGCTAGCAACACACTTAAAAGAGCAGAAACAGAAGAAAGCCTGAAAACACATGCTCTGTTCTGGATTCTGGGTCATATTTTTACAAAATAACTAATTTTCCGTCAGCCATTTTGATATAAAAATTGTATGTATGCTAATACTGCCGGATATTTGTTTGTTTTCTAAGTATCAAACGGACCATGCTATCAGAAATGCTTGTGCCTGTTATGATTTAATTAAAACATTGTGTTATGTAGCATGCTAACTGCTAATTAGCATTAAACAAATAGCAAACGGTTTGAGGTAATGAGGTTTAAGTAATGTTTTAAGACAAGAGTTTTGTGAGAAATAATCGACCTCTTTGGGAGATTTAGAAGACGCTTTCTCACCCACTATACCATGCCATGCAGTGCATCTGCAGTCTCTCGTAGCTGTGTGAGAAATCACTCCATCCAAAAGCTGATACACACACACACACACACACACACATACAGACAAAAAGAATTACAGCCCTTACTAAAAGCCCATTACCTCGTATAATCACACGAAATGATTTTTCTTAAATATGATCATAAATCATTGGGCGGATCAATAGGCCACGGACCACCTGCTAGTCGCTGATAACGTATCAATCAATATTTAGTATTTAGATTTGGGACCGATGCTCAGCAAAGGGGGACGGAAGGGTCACTTTAACCAGGAAGAATTATTAGTGCTGATAAAAGAGGACGGGGGAAATAAATAAGGGGATAAAAAGGAGTGTTAGCATGCTAAAGCCGCTCCTCATATCTGTCAGAGATCAGAGCAAGGGTCGGGCTGTGATTAAACGAGTGGCAGATTCACAGAGCACACACTTACACAGTGACGGTCTACTTCCTAGTTTTAAAGAACTTTAAAAAAAAACTGAATAGCTAATAATAATAATAATAATAATAATAATAATAATAATAATAATAATAATTCAGTTTTGGGTCTTTTTCATTTGTTTTGGTTTTATTAACTATTATTTTAAAATTACTAGCACAAAAAAAATAAATATATATATATATATATATATATATATATATATATATATATATATATATATATATATATATATATATATATATATATATATATAATGACACTGTTGACACTTAAAATCTGTACTACTGTCAATTTCTCTGTCATATCCATACCCATCCCTTTCTGTCTTATTATTACATATTATTTATTTATTATTTTGTTTAAATATTATAGTATAATGTTTTAACACTTATTTATAATGTTATTATGTATAGTTTACACTTTATGAGTTTATGCTTTATATTTTCAATTTATTTATTTAGTTTTACATTTTATACAGTGGTCCAAATGTGTTGGACCAAAAAGTTTCAATGAGTAAAGGTTAAAACACACACACACACACACACACACACACACACACACACACACAAATCTGTCCCCAGTGTCATATGTAATTACGATCTGTATTCCTCCACAGATGGATTAGAGCAGATGAATATAGACGTGTATGGAGGTGTGTACGGAGCTGATGGACGCTGGCCCTGAAAGTCCTGACCCGAGCAGCTCCTTCCTCAGATTTCTGACCCGTAATCACATTAATCGCATTACAGCATTAACGCAGCAGGAAAAACCACCAAGAGTTTACATCAGAGTCAAAATCATTTCATTCTTTCATCCCAGCTGATTTTTTTTTAATGATATTAGAGAGTGTGAAATTCTCTCAAAGTACGATCTGAAACATTGTGTAATTCAAACAATGACTTTGTGGCATAATAAAAAGTCTGATCTTTGAGTGGTGATGTAAAAAGTATTAATATAATTTATAATAATTTATTCTGTTAACTTTGAAATGTGGCAACTTTGTTGATCGGAGGAATGAACAATGCAGTTTGACAGACATGTGTGCAGGAGCAGGAAGTGAGAAAAATGTGAAAGAAGAAGCGGATGATGAAGATTATCAAAATATAGAAGACAATAAAGGAAAAATGGAAAAAAAAAAATACATTTAAAGGGACAAAGTTGATTGGATAGAATGGGAAGAGGAAGAAGAATGAAAAGAAGAGCATAATGAATAAAAACCAAGAAAAACAAGAAAAGAGAAATAAATTTCAATTAGGATGATAAAGGAAAAAGCGGACAGAAAGAAAGAAAGAAAGAAAGAAAGAAAGAAAGAAAGAAAGAAAGAAAGAAAGAAAGAAAGAAAGAACAAGACGACGATGAAACGAAAAGAAGAAAATCGACAAAAAGTAGATCGGATGGTGGACATTGGAAAGAAGAAGAACAAGAAAGTAGAAGAATAATAAAAAGAAAAGCAAATAAAAACTTTAAAAGATAACAAGATCAAGAAAATGTAAAAGAAGAAGGATGGCAACAAGAAAATAAAGACAGAAAAAGAGAAGGATGAAGGAAACGGGCAGAGAAAGAAAGAAAGAAAGAAAGAAAGAAAGAAAGAAAGAAAGAAAGAAAGAAAGAAAGAAAGAAAGAAAGAAAGAAAGAAAGAAAGAAAGAAAGAAAAGAACTGAAGAGATAACAACGTTGAAGGTGCAAGAAAAAAATAAGGCAAAAAATAAAGCCAGATAGAAAATGAAGAAGATGGAAAAGAAGAAGAAAAAGAAAGGAATAGCTGCATGTGTGTGAAAGGAAGCTTTTGTGATCGGATTGCGGCGTATTGATCAGCAGTTTGAGTTATTATAGATTGCATATTTAGTGTCATCCCTGGCCATTTAAAGAATCAATCGAAAGCATTTACACAGCAAAATATTGCTCTCTCTCTCCATCTCTCTATTCATCTCTCTCTCTGTCTTTCTCTGTGTGTCTCTCATATCTGTTTTTCTTTGCGGTGATCGGAGGTGTGGGACTGAAAAGTCAATGCTGAGAGATGAGACCTGGGAAGCTTCAGTTTCTCTATTTCTGTGTGTGTGTGTGTGTGTGTGTGTGTGTGTGTGTGTGTGTGTGTGTGTGTTTGATGGCCTGCTGTGTTAAGCAGTGTTCAGGGTCTCTGCTGTCTCCACGCTTCTCAAGGCTGTCTGACCCCATAGAGGTCAGTTGGCTATTAGGTCATGATTGACATGTAGCACAGACCTGAGTCTCCTCCACCCTCCCCATCACACCCACCTGGGGGATGATCAGACTCTGATCCAGACTCTGATCCCACCCATCTACGTTCTCAAGAGAAAGCAAGAGAACGGCACTTTGTAGTTTGTAGTATAATTTTTTACTAAACAGGGTTGCCATGTAACCGCAAAAATACCCAACTACGTTTGAAAAGCATGCAGAAAAACTTTCTCTTTTTTCTTAGATTTTACATTAAAGAAAAGTCCACCATCGTATGTGCGCATTTCTAATCTGCAGTATCTGCGATACACCTATTTTTAAAATCATAATGCCTATGAATTTTCCCTGCTTAGAAATTTGACAGAAATGATTCTGTACAAATGTGTACAATAGATACACATAGTCATGCGAATTGGTATTAATGTGGCAAATCTACTACAAAATTGCAATCTTATAAAAACCCCCCCCCAAAAAAAAAAAAAACGTAATTCGTTCAGACATCTCTATACCTCTACACACATCACCATTCAGAAGGGACAAAAGAATTCACAGAAGTCACTCGAGACATTAATCCTAATCACTTGTTCATGGTGGAAACATCAGCATGTAATCTCATCCCAGACAGGAAGTAATTTCGTTCCACAATCCCTTGGCTAATCCCAGGCCCAATGATATGACGGAAAAAAACGGCAGGAGAAGAGTCTGTCTTCTGTTTAATGTTTAATGATTTTTGGTTGGATGGATGGATGGATGGATATTTACATCATGCTATTTGGCAGATGCACTTATCCAGAGCGTCTTACAACAAGGTTAAGGGCCTTGCTCAAGGGCCCAGCTGGGTATAGTTGGGATTTGAACCCATGATCTTCTGCTCAAAAGGCCAATGTCTTACCCAATGAGTTTCCACTTCCCACCTATAGATAGATAGATAGATAGATAGATAGATAGATAGATAGATAGATAGATAGATAGATAGATAGATAGATAGATAGATAGATAGATAGATAGATTGATGTCATTTCTTTACTCAGGTATTAAAAATAATAAACTTCACCAAAAATAATTTTGAATTAATAAATATTTGTTTTACTGATGAACCAAGTCTCAAATCAAGCACCAAAAACCGCCATGATGCACACATCCGGCAATAAAAACCGTCCGTGTGGAAACATAGCAAAAGTTCCATTGGGTGTCCTGATGATTTACGAAATTTAAAACACCATCATTACTTTAAAACATTTACAAGAATATTTTGTCTTCATGCTCTGTGTTGAGTTTGGTTTCACTAATAATAAACATACATTTGCATCAAGCATCAACATTCGTCCATGCGCATGATTCAGTGGCGATTAACCATAAGTTAACTCATGCGATTAATCGAGATTAAATATTCTATTCGATTGACAGCCCTGATATATACCAGTCTTAAACTCGGGTGTCCACAAACTTTGTTCATATAGTTTATATTGTTTAAGTATCAAAATGCCCTCAAATGTTTAAAAAAACCTGTCTAAAGACCAATCAGAATGAACCGCATCCTATGTAACCCTGTGTGCAGTGCACAGATGTGTATCAATGTATAAATCAGTTGAACGTGATGAGTTACGGCGAAGCTTTGAGCGCTTTACGGAACTCCGGCAAAGGACCTGAAGAAGTTATAAAATAAAATAAAAGCATAGGGGTTGGAAAGAGAGCAGGCAATTGAGGTGTAGAGAAGAGAAGATTGAAATAGAGGGAGAGTGGGAGAGAGAGGAAAAGAGAGGGAGAGCAAGGGAGAGGATGACGGGCAGTTGTGGAGACAGCCTTGTTAGTTTATGTAGGCTGTGGGCCGAATCGACTGGAAAATTTTGATCACTTTAATTTACTATATCCAGCGCGGCTGCTCTCGCTGTCCGCCGCTTTTATCAAGGGCCAGGAGCCGGTATTGATTTTTTTATTTTCTACCCGGGATAAGAAGACAGAGAGTTCGGGTGGAGAACTTTCCTCCAGATTGGTGCTATTCTCCAGCTTATTGCATCCTGTCGCGTGTGGTTTCACATGATGTCCAGTACGGCAGGTCTGCTCCGGCCAGTAAACAAGGTGACTAACAATGGAGCAGGGTGTGTGTGTGTGTGTGTGTGTGTGTGTGTGTGTGTGTGTTTGGGTGGAAGGGGGATTAAGCCCTTCAGCCCAACCAAAGGTGAAATGTTCTCTTATATATCATTCAACCATGGATCAGCAGCTTAATACAGAACATCCTTCAGATACCGAACAACCTTCTGAGTTGATGCTCCACATTATATTATGTTATCTCGCATATTCCGTAGTTGTTTGATGCCATACTGTATGTTCTGGTTTTCCAAAAATCAATGCATGTAACCCCAAAAAATCTTTTGAGAGAGTTTAACAAAGGAGAACAGGAAAACCGGTTTAATCTGGTTAAAGGAAAGTCTGTGGTAGGTCAAAAAAATCACCTTTTACAAACGTGGTGCACTGAGAAGCATGTCAGAACATCTCACGTGTCAGAACGTGAAAGCAAATGACCATAATACAATACAGTAACACTGTTTCTGACCCCTATCTTTGCAGTCCTGATGTTTATTCCTATACGAGGTGATATCAAAAGGTTTCGAGACTCACTTCCGCACCCACCCTACTCACTTTGCCTTCTTCTTGAAGATGAAGATCTGGCTCGAAGGTCGCCATTTTGACACCGTTGCAAAGATCCGGTACGAATCACAGAAGGTTGTTGACACACTTTCGAAAAAAAAGACTTTCAGGACACATTTCAGAGGTGGCAGGAACGCTGGGAGCTCTGTATTGCTGTGCAAGGGGACTGTTTTAAAGTTTTTAAATGTAGATAAATTAAGTACTTGCTTGTAAACAGAGCCAGTTTTAAAACTTCTTGATACCACCTTGTACATACCTACTAACATGGAATGTAAATCGGGTGCCAAGGTACGTTATAGCTCAGTGGCTAAGCCATTGCATTCTGAATTGAAGCTGCCAAGCTGCCACTGCTGGGCCCTTGAGCAAGGCCCTTAACCCTCAACTGCTCAGTTGTAAGTCACTCTGAATAAGGGCCTGGCCAAAATGCTGTATATGTATGTAATGAGATGTAATGAGATCATGTGATGTGTAAAGGGAGGGTACGCTGGCTGGACACGTAGTCTTCATACGCTGAGACGTTTCTTCAAACCATATTGAAATTGGTCATTTTTCACTTGTAATGGAGTACGTTTTGCAGTGACGTATCTATAATTTAACACGAGTATGATTTTCAAGTACTCTTTACACATCTGCCTAATGGACTGCAAAAACGGCGTATGAAATTATTTGACATTTTCTTGGATTCGTAAATCTTTCCAAACCCATATTTATGACTCATTAATACTCGTTATTAAGAATCAATCACGCATTCTTCATAATTATGAGCAATTTCACACACACACAGAAAAAGTAGGGCCGCCTGGTGTCAAAACAGCGGAGAGAAGTGGAGTCGCATCCCAGCGTTCGAGGGAGAAAATGAGAGAGTGAGTGAGAGCTCTTGGCTGCATGCGAGTGAGGGGGTTAGTGACAGTCTGATAAAAGATGTCTCCAAAACACTAATTAAAACTGAATACCGCCGCGAAAGCGCCTGCAATCTCCAGGTAATTCATTTAGAGCCGCAGCCGCGGCGCAGGCCTTCATTTTTAATCGCTCGAGCTTTAGTGCTGTTGGAGTGCTCGTCCACTCTCTCTATTGTGTTTCTTTCTCCCTTTTCCCCCAAAATCTTCTTCAGAACCTAAAATTGAGAATTTGTCCATTTATAGTTGTCGAGAAATAATCACAAGGATGTTTGTGTTGCTTTGGGATCTACTAGTTTACCCCTGGTATTAAATATCTACAGGATGTGCTGTTAAAGAAAAAATATAAATGCTAACCCAACATGGCTGTACGCAGAAGTTATTCACATCTCTATGCATAGCCAACGATACGATACATTTAAGATACAGCTAGAGATGCGTTGCGATAGGATTCGGCCGTATGTCAGCCCAGTGTGATTAGATTTCCAATCGATTCAATGCAATACAATGCGATGCAAAACACACGATGCTATGCAATTCACTATTGTACAGATAGTTCGCTTTTATTCCTTCACTCCAGACAGACAGCAAATAATCATTTGCATATGCAAAAAAAAGAAGAAAAAAAAATTAAATAAAACAAATAACCAGATGTTCTTTTTCTGTTGTGTCTCCAGGAAGATGCAGCTCTGCCTCTGCCATGTCAATCTGTATTCTATGTGACTCTCAGGACACGGTGGTGCTGCGAGAACGCGCTTGAGAAACAGTTTAGTATCAAGGAATCAATCTATATATAAAATATTGGTCACAAATTATTTATCACTTTCTAAATAATTAAAGTATAGAGCATCTACTGATAATTAGATATAAACAAATCGGTTTGTTACAAATATAAATATGTTAAAACTGATGCACCGCGATACAAATGTATACTTTTATATCCGATGCAAAATTTTTGCCACGGGAAAGTCTTCAGAAGATTCTTGGTCACGTAACATAAGTAACACAACATTTTTTTTTTCTTTTTATTAACTACCAGCCAGACAAAAAAGACAGAGGCTGAAGAAGGAAGGACTGTAGCTGCTATACTGTAACATAAGCAATAACAGGAACCACTCTGTTTCGCGTTCCGCAAGATTAAGAGCATCTATGAAGAACGTTTCGATGTGATAATGCGGTTTTGCAAACATGAGATGAAATTTGGCATGAAAATGAAGAAATGAGATTTTCAGTGGCTCAACAGTGAGATGTAGATTTTACTGTGACATTTAGGGCTAGAAAGTCCCCAGAAATTAAAATGATATTTAAATAAATTATAACTAGCTATAATTAGTAGTAGATCTAATTCATACGTCATAATTAGTATTATATTAACAATATGTACTGTGTACTGAAAATGTCCTGTTGTTTGGTTCTGCACGGAACCTTCGCTGCTTCCTTTAATCGATTTTTTATTTCTTCATTTTTTCATTCGTCCACAGAAACTCAAACGAGACAAATTGGCGTTAAAGGTTAGGCTATATGATAATACATGTTAATGAGGACAGGGAATGTGAATCAAGAGCTGAGATCATATGGTGCAGTGGCTGATAGGAAACATGTCCACATGTCTATCTCTGTCCATCATATTTCAATCTGGGGTTTGCATACATTACATTTTTAGGTCACAGACAGCCAGATGTTTCAAGATGGAAAAAACAGAATTAGAGGCTATTGTAGGTACGATGAGGCTAAAAATATTGGATAGATTATACAAAAATATTCATTGAGTCAAGACTAATAAACAGAGCATGCATTGTGACTTTGTCATTTCACAATTCTAAAAATGTTGTACTTGATTTTTGACGTCATAATACTTGAAGGTCTTCTATTTTTTAGTTGGAAAAGAGTGCATTCAGTTGCTTTTTTAAAACATTTTAATAAACTTTCAATAAACCTGTAAATGTTAATCCCCATGGGACACCCATAAGGGTTTTCTGCAGCTCGCTGAGCATTACATTGAGCCTTTCTTATTCCTATAATCTCCCATGTAGAGCCTCCTTAGAAAAAACCCTTTAGTATTCTCAGGAACATTAAAGAAACTTGAAGGAGCTTGTAAGAATCTACATAGAACTTTTCAGACTTACCTCAGAGTCTAAAAACAGTCTAAGGCTTAGACAAATAATACAATATATTGATTAAACTCTTCCAAAGTGGTTGAGTCTAGCACCCTGAAGTGCTATATTTCTTTGGAGCAAACGTTAAAAATTGTGTGAAGATATTATATGGAGAACTCTTTTGGGAAGCTAAGATCCCCTGATGTAAGGCTCTACATAGAACATTTGAACATATTCTTCAGAAGACTTTCAGGGACACGATTTTTTGCATAAATTTCCAATTTATTGCATATATTAGAGAATCTTGTATATAGAACCAATCACCTTGTGTTCTCTGAAGTATTTACTAATCTAAAAAGGTTCCAGGTAGAACACTTTTCAGCAAATAAAGAACCCATAGGTATAAAATTAGCATCAAAAGTTCATGGCTTTCCTCAGAAAAATAGAAAACAAAGAAGTATCAAAAACCTTTTCTAAAGGTTACTTTGGAAACGTCATTGAAAAATTCTACCTTTTAGTTTTCACAGAGAAATCAGCCAAGATGTTTTAGCCAGTTATTTTTGGAAACCGCTATCTACAACTTTTCAGACATTCGTAAGCCAAATATTAAAAAAGATTTTTTGCTTTATTCCTTTAAAGGAACCATTAAAATTATATGTAGCTTTTGTATGGAGAAGCTAAGAACCCCTGATGCAAGGTTCTACATGGAACTTTGAACTTTAGTTGCTGCATTAATTCCCAATTTATTGCATATATTTGTGAATCTTTGGATATAGTAAAAAGAGTTTTGGTTTTGGTTCATCCATTTGGGAGAACTCTTACAATTGCAGAACTATTTACTTTACTAAAAAGGTTCCAAGTAGAAATCTTTTTAGCAATGAAGAATCCACAGGTATCTAATGAAACCTTGAAAAGCACTTGAAGCGTTATAGCTACAGTAGAACTTTTTGCATTGAATGTTCATGGCTTTTCTCAGAAGATTTCCTCAGATGATTGGACTAAACTTTTTCTAAAGATTTCTTTGGAAATGCATTATTTAGACAGTTTTCTGGAAACTGTAAAAGATCGGGAATTTTAAGTAATGCGTGCACACACACACACACACACACACACACACACACACACACACACACACACTCCATGCAGACGGTGTAATCACACTTTTAGCAGGCAACAATTGTGTGGCAAAATGTGCATGTGTGTGTGTGTGTGTGTGTGTGTGTGTGTGTGTGTGTGTGTGTGTGTGTGTCCTGACTTAACCTCTGCATCTCCATTTGTAGCAGGAACACACTAAACACATATGGCAAAAGAAACAGTGGCACTTGCTGGCTGGTAGTGTGTGTGTGTGTGTGTGTGTGTGTGTGTGTGTGTGTGTGTGTGTGTGTGTGTGTGTGTGTGTGTGTGTGTGGTGAGTAGTTCCTCATTCATCAGCACACAAATGCACATGCTTAATTTGAGGGGCTAATCAGGAACAGGCAGAGCTAGGAATTGTGGGTGATCACACACATCTCTGTCCTTATACAGTGTCATATTGTGAATTTAATGATATTCATGTTTATGAGATAATATACAATATTGATCCATATTCGTAGACACCTTAACCATAAGATTTGTATACGATTTTTGAAAATCCCATACCACATTTAGCCCCTATTTGTTTTTTTAATAACCTCCAATCTTCTGGAAAGTTCAAGTCAGGTACCGATGTAGGTGAATTGAGGAGGCCTGGGGTGCAGTCAGCGTACACATTCATCCCAAAGGTGTTCAATTTTGTTGAGGTCAGAGCTCTATAGCATGGGTATTGTGATGCTGGAGCAGGTTTGGGTTTCAAAGTTCAAGTGAAGGCAAATTCTAATGCCACCAGATCCAAAGACTTCCTATGCAAATGTGTGTTTCCAACTTTGAAACAATCACATAATATTATTACAGTAAATGGGGACTGAATGGAAAATG
This sequence comes from Silurus meridionalis, assembly GCF_014805685.1. Classification (NCBI taxonomy): domain Eukaryota; kingdom Metazoa; phylum Chordata; class Actinopteri; order Siluriformes; family Siluridae; genus Silurus; species Silurus meridionalis. The sequence continues at coordinate 16,821,980 of NC_060903.1, forward strand.
GAATGTTCAAAATGCACATAAACTTTTGTCCTGTGCTGTAGTGTATGAGGAAAAAACACTTCAGGATTTCCTGTGTTAATGGATACATGGTGTAGGATTGAACAAGGTTCATGCTCGGTCACAGTGAAAGTCGATGGAGGACAGTTTCCGAAGACCTGCTTCTAAATGAGGAAGTTATGAGGTAAAGGGTTTGTTTTTGTTGCAATATTTTTTCAAGACTAGCAGATTTATTTCTTAATTAAAAAATTTGCCTAAAAATCCTATGCATAGAATAATACATAATACTGTAGCTCTGTGCTTGGACTCCTTAAAGTTTAAGATTTTGTCCATGAACAAGTATCAAACCTTGTCAGTAAACCTTTTCACCTTTTTTAAAAATTCTCCTGTGCGCATGGAAACAACGATATAACTTCCTGAGGCATAGCTGCAGCCTCACTCACACTTAGTCATGAAGCCATAAGCATTCAAATCCCATAATTTGCCCTTGTTTGGGAGGAAACGTGCCTCTGACTCACTTTTCTGCTCGTTTTAAAGTGCAAATCATTTTAGACATTAAAGATAAGCTTAACTTCATACAGTAAATCTCAGTTTGACTCAAAAAAATAAAAAATTCCTGGAGATTACCACTAATTCGCTGTTTACTCCCAATCTTCCAAACATGTGATTATGATATAAATAGGCACGACGGTTCCCATAATGCAACTTTTCCTGTTATGATTATGACTGCTTGTGGACGCAGGCCACTTTATTACCTGCTTCAGTGAAGCGTTGGCTCACTAATACCCCAAGCGCCGGGCCTCCCAGAAGTTTCAAACGAGCTCTCCTCCTCCACGCCTGAAGAGCCATTAGTTATGATTATCATTTTGATGTGAAGGCTTAAGTGGGACGTTTTGTCTGTATGCCTTAACTGTAGTGTGTGGTAGCTTTTTTTTTTTTTGGTGGGGGGAGCGAGAGGTACAGGGAACTGTAGAATAGTGTGATCAGCCAAATATAACCTTCTAACTCTCAAAGCTCTGATCCAATCTAAAATAAAAACCCACAGATCCTTAGTGAATGTTTGATCCTATGCATGATCTTAAATATATTTATTTTATTTCAGTATGACTCATTAATTCTAACATATGTTGCAGCTTCAATTATAATTAAAGGGCATTAATATTAACCTGAGCAACTTGATTTGCCCCATGCTCAGAGCTAGCGTTGTAGACAATCATATACTGTAAGTTGATTTGTGAAACAGTATGAGCCTGATTTGTCTTTGGTAAAAAAAGTTGTTCATGGTTGAGCGATCTTTTGTTTAATAGCAGATCATAATATATAAAGGAGAGTGCGGTGGCTGGGAAGCTGTGTTTGCTTTTCTGAGAAATAAAAAAGACAAAAAGCTAAAGGAAAGTATGCATTATATAGTGAATGCTAAGTAAAATAGAACTCTTCTTCATTGTCAGGAGAAGTGCCATGGAAGCGTGAGAGAGCACAGCATGATTAAAGTGGCATGTGTAGGCAAACACTCTTTCCTGTCTTCTCTGAAGCGCCCCTTGTCAGAGCCACCTGTCCGATTTACATCACACAAGCTACGCTAGGGAAGAAAAATATCATTTTCTGGAGAACACACTGAAAAAAAAACTCTACTTTCGTCCTGTAATGCAAATTGAAATGTGAAACTACAGAATAAAACGACCATCAGGTCGACGGTTTGAATAGCGCTCAGTCAACAGCAGAGTTTTGTCATCCGGCTGACCTTTGAAGTCCACCAGGAAGAGTGGAGGAGGAGGAGGAGGAGGAGAAGACGAAGAAAGAGGAGGAGGTAGAGAGGGCCGGGAGAGAAAAGAAAACTCGGGCCAAGGTCAAGAAAGCTAATTTATTTCCTTCATCCGCTGGCGTCCCTGAGAGGCGGACCACACACTGCCCATACAAGTGGCTCTTTTAATAGGGGGGAGAAGTGCATGGCAGAGGGCTGGCGTCATCCTCCGCTTCTGCTGCTTTAGCTCATGCAAGGGGTGATATGTGTGTGTGTGTGTGTGTGTGTGTGTGTGTGTGTGTGTGTGTGTGTGTGTGTGTACACGTTCAAAACACGTGTCAGAGCCAGACACCATGAGCCACATCTCTTATAGCCCTCATTGTCACACTGGAGAATTGTATTACATCATTACTGAATAATTGGCTACACAAACATGGAGCACGAACAGGAAAAAAACATTGCTGCGGAATATTCTGGAAAACACTCCGATTTCAAACCTGGTGTTTTGCTTAAGCCAAAAAAGTTCTTTTTGTTGTCTTTTTTGTTTCTTTTTTGTCTAAAAAGTTTTTAATATAAAACAAAGAATAAGTAGATATATCAAATCTGAAGGAACCTGGAATGTTCTGGAAAACTGTAACTAATCTGGGAGCAAACATGATGTTCGGCTTCTGTGAAAAAGTTTTTTTTTGGTAGTTTTTTTTTGTTTTTGCTCTTATATTGGACTCGTAGTGGAAAACCTATACTGTGTTCCCTACTAATACCTAGTGTGTGTATGGATAAAAAAATTATAAGCAAATGAATTAAATCAAATCTGAGGAAACTTCTGGAAAACTCTGGAAAAAAATGGAACTGATTTAAAACTTAAACCTTTTGTTGTTATTCCAACAAAAAAAGGGTATTTTTGGTATTTTTTTATTATTATTATAATTTTCTTTGTTGTACATTTTTAAACCTGTGTACTAACTAATACAAAATATTTCCAAAATTAATAAATTGGCAAAATTAATAAAATCAGCATGAACAAAAAATTAGCATGTGCTGAACAAAGCACAAATAAACTTTAACCACAGAGTCATTTTCTTTTTTAATTTAACATAAACAAGCATGTCCCAACATTCATTTCCTATAATACGACTGCAAATTTACTCTATTAATTAAGAACAACATGCTGTGCTTTTTATCCATTTATAGTAACATTGAATATCAAGTGACAGCCAGAGAATAACTTATATTATCAAAAGTTAGAATTCTGTTTGGTTCTTTTACCAGCTATTCTCTCTTCTGAAGTTAGAAAGAAAAAAAAATGTATAAAAAAGAAACTCCTTTTGACACAAAACCTTAAGTATCACTCGATACTCCTCCTGACACTCGATACTCCTTCTAGAAATGTTTTTTACAAAAAATGTTTTTTTTAGCGCACCATGCTTTTTTTTTCAGTATCTATTTGTATATGAAAGTGATAATGTACTTTTTTATAAGATTTCTTAAAAAAAAAAAAAAATTATAATAAGTGAAGGTGGCATTTTTACGCAAATATTTTCAAGGCATTTAGGACAATCTTGCAAAAAAAAAAATCTTGAAAAAAAAAAAAAAAAGACAGAAAGTAAGACATTTATTTTCATAAACAAACGATCCATTAAAACATTTTATTGTCTTTAAGTTTGAATATGAATATTAATATTCATTTCTCTACTCTGTGTGTGTGTGTGTGTGTGTGTGTGTGTGTGTGTGTGTGTGTGTGTGTGTGTGTGTGTGTGTGTGTGTGCGTGTGTGTAAGAGTGGGTGGTGTCTAGAAACTGTACTGTATGCACACTCCAAACTTAAGACGAGCTCCAGCCTTGATCTCAAAAGGGTTTTTATAAATATATATCTATGTGTGTGTGTGTGTGTGTGTGTGTGTGTGTGTGTGTGTGTGTGTTCTACAGACGTTGTATTACTCACTATTTCCTGCACCCTCACATCATTTTAAAACTCCCTGATAAACGTGCGAGCCTGTGGGCCTTTGAGTGTGATAGTGATTTATTCCCAGACGACTCCACCGCTGTAATCTCCTAAAGCCTTCACACACACACACACACACACACACACACACACACACACAGAGCACTACATCACTTACAACAGCCCTCCGATCAAACACACACTTATCTGTTTCCATTTGAGTCAGGAAGACTGGAAAAGTATGAAAAAATCCACTGTTATAATAACTGTAAAAAGTTCTTATATCATAGTTTTAAACTTCAGCAAAGACAAAAACAAATAAAAAAAGATGTACAGTTTGACCTCTTTAACCCTTTTTAGACCATATAAAGTACTTTACATATGTATTAACCATACAAGCAAAGATGTTTGTACAAAAAAAAAGTTTAATAGACCACACTAACAAACTAGGGCTCACTATTTATCAGGATGTCTAAAGTTTTATGAGAAATGCTGCACAAATTTTTAGAAATCAATAAGATATTAGACTTTGGATTATAAAGCTGCCATTTCTGACCCCTTGACCAAGACCTTTAACCCTCAACTGCTTCCAAAAACCATAAATGCAAATATTTACAAAGATGCTGGATAAAAAACACACAAACAAAAAATTTAATTCGTTACACCATATCGACTTAATAATGCTCACTATTTAGCAGGATGTCTCCAGCTTCATGATAAAAGTTGCGGAGAAACTCTTTGTTCTACATCTGAAGCATATGATTGATGTCCTTCTTTAGTGTGATTTACAATAAATCTAATTTATACATCTGAACAGTTGAGGTTTAAGGGCCTTGTTCAAGGGCCCAGCACTATGAGGTCGCTGGTGCTCAAGAACTTCAGATCAGAATTCCAACCTCTTAACATTTCATTTTTCATTATCTGAAACATCAACATTCAATCCATCCTAGAGTGTTGAATTCCTTGATATATAGAACATCCACCATATAAGTACAAAGATCTGTGGACATCTTGTTTGTGGACATCTGACCATCAGTATGAATATCCCTTTCCACATTTAGTCTCCATTTGCTGTTATAATAACCTTCAGTCTCCTGGGAAGATGTTTCACTAGATTCTGTGCAGGTTTGTGCAGTTACATTTAGCCACAAGGGTGTTAGTGAAGTCAGGGAGTGATGTAGGTGAGAAGGTGAGGAGGCCTGGGGTGCAGTCAGCATTCACATTCATCCCAATAGGGTTGAGGGACAGAGCTCTATAGCAGGAGATCTTCCACTCCAACTCATGTTAAGCATGTTAAGCATATCATGTTAACTCATGTTAAGCATATCTTCATAGGGATGAAACAGGTTTGGTTAAACTGAAGGAAAAATGTTCTGCCTTCAAGGACGTACATCTATACAACTGTGTTCCTCAACAGTGTGGTACCAGTTTGGGGAAGAACACACCATATTAAAAATATATCTTAATTTTGGTAGAATTCATTTTTTTATGTTAAGACAGGGGGTTACAAACTCTTGCTCTGTCCAATATTCGCACTCTCAATCTCGTCCCACCTACAAAGGCTAAAAGTCTTTAAAAAAGAGTGAAACAGTTCTTACTTCCAATCCATTTATAGGCGTTGTGGAATGTCTGCGAGACCAAGTTAGTTCCCAGTATCGCTTTCACTATAGCAGCAATAAACAGTCGTTTTCTCAGCAGTCTCGGATTATTTTAAGGTATATTTAAAAAAAAGTTTCTTAGAGGCGAAGACTGTTACAAAGCACCACTGGAGACTCCAGTCTCGATAAACATGTCTTCACAGAAAACTTCACCATACCAGCAAATATATTTTCGTTTAGGTGTTTTAAAATACATTTAAAATAAAAATAAATACCCATAGATTTTGTAGACCAGGACCATATAAGGACGTTTCCAACATTATCATTATTAATTCGGTTTTTTAATGTTAACAAACGGAGATTAAAAACTTTCGACTTGCACTTTTTTGCCGCTAACTGCTGATTGGCAGGAAAAAAAAGAAGAAAAAAAAAAGAACACTTCGTCCTTTCTATACATTTATAGACATTGTGGAATGTCTACAAGACTAAGGTGGTTCCTGGTATCGCTTTCGTTATAGCAGCTATAAACTAAAAAAACAATGTACTCACTGCTTAAGGCTTAAAAGTGTGGCGAATACTGTTACAAACAACTGACCTTGGAGAGTTTTTCCCTTTTACTTAGTTTGTGGCAGAAAAACAAAAGGAACATGCGTGTTTTTCAAAAGCGACAAAGCACGAGTAATGGGCACTGTCAAAAATATGGAATATATATATATATATAGCCCATATTTGATGCCCACCCTGTTGCCTTTCATCTTCTTTTCTCCTTCACCTGCGTTTCTTCTTCTAATTTGCTGGGTTCCATCTCTATTAGCACTTTATTTTAGTCTGAATATGAGGGTGAGAATATAGAAGGCAAAAGCGTATAGACTTCATAAGTCCCCCCCCCAAATAAAGTAGGTGGCTGGCGTTCCTCGTTTCCCTTTTTAATTAGCACCTGCAAGCGCTTTTTCCATTATCACCGTGTGCGTTAAACCTCTCCCCGCTCTACTCATTAAGAAAAGTGGAAACAGATTAGATGGGCCCTTTGAACAAAGGTTAGGGATTGCTCGCTGCTGTTTGTTTGTTGGGCTGACACCAGGAAACCGGCTGCCACATCCTCGCACACTGTCACTGATGAACCACCGTCTGCTTCGAGGCGGAAAAGAAGTCGAATGACGCAACCGTTCTTTCTTTGCTCTGTCTCGCTAAGCAGATCTCCCCCAAAAAAATTTTTAAGTACAGATTTCTTATAAATATGGCTCTTTAAAGGACGTGGACCAGTTTTCCTCACTACATGCTTTCAGGCTGACGGGGGCCTTTTATGACATTTTATGGGTGTGGTAATGGGTGGAGCGTCACCATGGAAAATAAGGAAGTAAAAACAAACCAATCCAATTTTTTTTTACTGATTTTTTTTACTGATTTTTCTTTTTCATTTATTAGCATTTATGGCATTTGGCAGACGCCCTTTTACAGAGTGACTTACAACTGAGCAGGGGAGAGTTAAGAGCCATGCTCAAGGGCCCAGCAGTGGCAGCTTGGTGGTGGTGGAATTTGAACTTGTGACCTTCCAATTCAAAATCCAATGCCTCCCTCGGTGGTGGCCGCTCCAGTGATATATCGGGTTCAGCACAATCTCTGTGATCTGATTTTGTTGTCTTGTTTCCCCAAGACAGATATTCAACTGTCATTTTTTTTATTCTTTGTCACAGCATTCTTTCGATATTACTAGGAATATGCCAGAGCCTTTAAATGCTCCGTCATTCAACATTTAAAGGCTCTGGCATGAACGAGTTACAGTAGTGTTGAATCTATAATGACATCAAATGTTTAGCTATTTTATGAGTTGCTCAGAAGCTCCTGGTTCCACAACTCCAACTGACTGTAGAAGACTGTAGAAAGGACATTACTCATAATCACACACTGTGATGCTCATGATATTTCTTTCTCGGGTATTTGTTTTGTTTTAATGATTTATAATCACACTCTTGGTGTCACCCATATGAGGATGGGTTCCCTTTTGATTCTCTCAAGGTTTCTTCCCTTATACCAGCTAAGGGGGGTTTTCTTTGCCACAGTTGCCCTAGGCTTGTTCATCGAGAATAAATACACATCATTCACTTATATTTAAATGTGTGTTCTTACATTCTGTAAAGCTGCCCTGAGACAATATCCATTGTAAAAAGCAATATCAAAATACACTTGAAACCCCCATACACACATTTTCGCCCAAAGTGAGAAACTTTCTCATCAATAGCCCAAGCTTTTCTATCAGCGAAAATGCGATAAGAAAACATTTGACAGCAGCCTCAACATCTTTTCTCAATCTCTGGCTCAAGCAATCTGCCCTCTCTACATACAGAAGTTAATAGATACCTGTGACTGACAGGCTGCAGAGACTTCCAACCAAGACCAGCAGTAGCATCATAAGGATTTGCATCCTAAACTCTCCAATGATAGGATGAACTTTGATTCCTTGATCGAACAATTTCTGAATAAACATACGACTTTATGTCTTTTAGATCATCTAACACTGTCCATCACATGCCTCCTAATCACACTTCTAATCTGACTACATGGTTTTCTTCTGACAAAGAGAGGGATGCTGTCTTAAGGAGTATAAGCAGACCTGGTTCTCTGTGGAGCAGTTTGAGCTGGTAGAAAAGGAGGATTCTTAGCAGAGTTGCTTGTTTAGTCTCAGTGCTTGAAAAACTCAATGACTATATCAAGATTAGACACTTGAAGTTACTCTACCACCTTTACAGTAATGCCACCTGGTCAGTTCTTTTTAAAGAACATCCCCCTGGAAGCCAAGGTCCTATAGGCATCGTGATGTCTACCAAGAAACCCAGGAGATCATGTATATCATCTATAAATCTCTTTATGCGATGCCTTGATGGAGCTTCATCTAAACTCATCTAAGCATCGACATAAGGATAAAAGCCAAATAAACATATAAAAAATAGAACTCCCACGAGAACGAGAGAGTAAAAAAAAAGAGGGCGTTGTGGTCAGTGGGAGATGAAAAGAGAAGTGTCGCTCCTTTTCTTCACCTCTCCCACCCTGCCATTGATCGCTCTTTCATAAGCATTAGTCGTGCTTTCCGAGGTCTTCTAACCAACCTGTCCATCGATGTGATTTAAGACCTCTGCCGCTTCCTCCTGAGCAGCTCATTAAAGAAAAAACACGAATAAAGAGCAAAGCGAGGGACTTCAGACGGATGCGCTTCAATCAAGGATTAAATTCCAATCAATTGCCGCTTCCTTTTGACTCTGCCCCTGTACCTGCCTCCAAACCTGGTGTCTGGTGGGAGCTTTTGTTTAGATAAAGAGACACAGTGTTGACAAAAGGATTTGTGGAATTTTATACATTTATACACCAAGCTCTTGTAAGAATTGTAAAAATCCTTACAATTGGCCTAAAAGGCACCCAGGCCACACCTAATCCACCAGGTCATGTACTGTAATAGAAGCAAAAAGTGGATGCAGGTGCAGATCATTTATTTTAGTGCGAAATAAAACACAAAAACAGGAAATGTGAACATAACATTTTTTACTTAAACAAGACCATAAACAAGCAACTATCTGTGGAGACAAATGTGAGACCAGGAATGCTGTGAACATTAAAATTTAGGCTACGTCTTCACTGATCCAGAAAAATTAAAAACTTTTTGTTTAAAAAAAAAGCACTTTTGTTTAAAAATGCTCCGCGTCCACCCTTTCGTTTTTTTCAATCGTTTCCCAAATGTTGCTCATCAACACTGAAACATGTGAAAACGTCTCTAGGTTACGACCGTAACCCTAGTTCCCCGAGGGAACGAGACGCTGCGGGAAGGAGTTCCTGAAGGAAGGAGTTCCTGAAGGGGAACCACATATGGTGGGGAAAAAAAACTTATATTGATATTATATATCTTAATGTTTTTCTGTCCAACACTAGAAATATATCATAAATCAAAATCTATCTATCTATCTATCTATCTATCTATCTATCTATCTATCTATCTATCTATCTATCTATCTATCTATCTATCTATCTATCTATCTATCTATCTATCTATCTATCTATCTATCTATCTATCTATCTATCTACAGTTGTGCAGCTCAATATTGGTGGTAACAGTTTGGGGAAGAACCAAAACTGGCTGGAAAAGTCAATTGTCCCAATATTTTTATCCAAAAAGTGTATGTTCATATGCTTATATTCTGATTCTTTGCATTCCTTAAGCACAAGAAAAGAAAGAAAGTGTGAGAGAGAGAGAGAGAGAGAGAGAGAGAGAGAGAGAGAGAGAGAGAGAGAGAGAAAGAAAAAACCAGCTGGCGAGGAGAGAAGAACCTTTTTAAATAAAGCTCAACAAGGCAGAAAGGATTGCGCCCTCACTGAAAGGAGATTCACTTTCTCCCCCTCTTTTCTTTTTTACAACTTCTGCCTACTTAAACACTTTTACGCCCCGACCTTTTATCTCTGGCTGGCTTCATGGAGAGAAAGAAAGAGACAGAGAAGGAAAAGAGACTTCGGAAAAAGACGGAGGGAGAGGGGAGAGGGGAGGGCGGGTTCGAAAAGCAGGGGATTGTTGGGATTTTTTATTTGAATGTTGACCGAGGGTGGTCACCATCTGTGCAAACTGTCGGATTCTCTGACTTTTTAATGCCGGAGAAGGAAGCCACTCGTTCAACTCCGTCGCCTGTCATTCGTCTTCCCCATTTCTTTTTTTTTTCATCACACATCCGTCCTTGCTCGACACCGTCCCTACTAGATTGACTTTTTCCCCGCCATTTTTGTCCTGTGTTGTTGTTTTTTTTTCCCCCTAACACAACACTTTGATTTATCTCGAGCTCTACTCCGTCTCGCTTTTTTTCGCATTCACGATGGCATCTGTTGCTTTTGTTTTCCTTTTTGCTGGGCGTCATAAATCTGCTCTTTTTTTTTTTAGCCAGTTGGAAAGCCTCGTATTAACAGTTTGATGCTCAAACACTTAGACCACTGAGAAAAAAAACAAAGAAAAAAACAAAACAAGCATTGTTTTGGCTAATGGAAGAGACTTTCAGCTAAAAAGAAAAACCCCACACACACACTATACACACACAATACACACAAAACCATGTCTGATAGCGTTGTTTTTATGTCAATAACCCGCACCCATTCCCGCTGTATGAAATAAGTAAATCATTTCCTGCCTGTAATACATTTATGAACGGCGCAGTGTCTTCTTAATCGCAGTAGGGATGCCAATTAAAAGAGAGCACGAGGGAAATAATTGTGATCCTCAGATACAAAAAAATGCTTTGGAGAATGGGGTCCCTGCTGAGGAATTGTAGCGAGAGCTGTAATTTTTCAGTAAAAAGTGACACGCGCACACATACACACAAAAATGCGTTTACGGTTGCAAACAATGGCGCTATTTTGCATTTTTTGAAAGAAAAAAAAAAAAAAGATAGATGTTATCGGGTATAGACCACTTTCCTGGTGGTATTTAAAAGAAGTGAGCAAGTACATAAAATCTGTCGTGACAAAAAGAGAAAGCGGCGAGACTTTTTCGTCTCGCGACAAACCTGAATCCACTTTAACATGTAAACGATGCGCAAACTGCTTTCTTCACCTGGCATCGTTTTCACAGACTCACTTCGCACAAGTGTGTGCCATCTGACCAACCAAGAAGCAGATTAATAACTTCTAGCAACTATTCGAAACTTCATTGGGTTCCCCTCATTCATTTCTCCAGACGGAGCTGCTTAGATTGTGATCTGTCAATCATATTAACAATTAATATATATATTATATATTTATGTTTCTTTATTAAACCTCACCTCATCTTGCCTTACATTAAATTTCCACTTCACTTGAACTAGGAGACCAAAAACCTCCTGCATCATGACAATGCTCCTGTGCACCTCACCTACATCAGCACCTTTACTAACACCCTTGTCTCTAAATGAATCTCCACAAATCTCCAAAATATCTAGTGGAACATCTTCCCAGAAGAGTGAAGCTAATTATAACAGCAAACAAGGACTAAATGTGGAATGGGATGTTTACAAAAAACACACAAAACTTATTAGCAGGTGTCTACAAATTTGTAAACATATCGTGTATCATTGTAGCACATGGAAAAAAAATTATGGGAAAATAAATAGCTAACATAATATTAAACCCTTTTTGAAAAATTAAGACCCTTTTAAAACATTTTTATATCTTCACCTGTTCTAATAAAATGTTACAAGCTATAAAAAAAAAACGTATGATACTTTCTGAAGATATATTTCAAGCCTTTTGTTAAATGTACCACAACAACTACTATTTTAATTTTCACGATATTAATGAGCTAGGTATGAGAGCCAGCTAGCTGGATGCTAGCAATAGTAATGTAGCTAGAAATTGTCACATTAGTGAGTTATTTATTGTAATTATATGCTGTTTAGACACATTTTAGACTTTTTTATTTTGTTTAGTGCTTACATGAGGTGGGTTGTGAGTCAGGTCAGTAGCTAGCATGAAAACTACGCTAATAGCATTTTCAGTGTCAGTAATTCGACTGAATTTAGCACTGATTTGACCAGTTTGACTCAAATTAGACACAGAACTTGTTTTAAAGCTTATAATGTCACAAAATTAGCTTAAAATTCCATAGAAGTTTTTGATTGTTTCTTACATGATTAAAAAAGGCCATTGTTTTTGCTAAAAAACAAACAAACAGTGAACTAGCTAGTAAAAACTAGCTACATTTTGCATCAGTGAAATCTCAAATTGTTGATTCTGGCTCTGAATGCTTCACAATGTGACATGAGGCCATCGTATCGTCATCCTCTCACTTGTGTATGCATGTGTGAGAAACTTCTATACAACTAAATAAGCAGAGGAAGTGGTGGCACCGAGATTGAAAGAGAGATTGAGACGCAAAAAAGACGGACATTTGTGTCCTGTCATCGTGATTAAAACGTCTAGACGGCAAATAAAATCCATTTTCCTGTTGAATTCGTGGCAAACGTAGGGATGTTCATTCTGGACTCCAGACACCTTTTTTTTTTCTTTTTCTCTCCTCCACTTTCTCGCTCTGTTTTTCTTTAATTCAACTCTTTAGTCAATTCCCGGTGTCCAGGTTCACATTCAAGACCGTCCCTACTGTAGAAGCATATCCAGATTATTCCGACTTTATTTCTTCTAGCTTTTTTCTTTTTAGCTCTTTACCTCTTTCCTGTCCCCTTTTTTTCCCTAGTACTTCCACCACATGACAGACAACAAGTGCACCGTCATCTGTCTCTCTTCAGTCTAGTACGAGTGAACGAATCCTCCAGGGACTCGTGTTCAGCAAGCGTCATCAGTAACACTTATTCATGTGCACCATGGGGCATATCAATAAAACGCAGCTTATTTAGAGGCGCTCGTTCTGAGGCTCTAAAGTTAAACGTCTTTGGGATTCTGATCATTTCTTTTCTCAGATTTTGACAGCTGCTCTGTGATCTCGTTTTGATCATGTTGTTAAAGGAAATAAGAATCAAAAGAGGCCAAAATTATCAAGCGATTGGAAATGTCGTGGTTTTGTGTAAGAGGTAGCCTTCTCTGCCTCAGACTGGTAACTGAGACTGAAGCTGCTCAACGGCTACAAAACAGAAGGAATTTTAGTCGGAAAAACAAGCCGAGATCAAATAAGATGATCTGAACATTATTCACCATTTTTTGTTCATATATCCTATCGGTTAATTGTTTTGAATAATAAGCAGTATGTTTGTCGTTTCATTCACAGTCCCACGTGCACCATGTGAGCAAAGGTTTGTGGACATCTGACCATAAGATTAGTATGTACTTCAAGAACATCTCATTTACTCCTAAAATAATCTCCACTCTACTGGGAAGATGTTCCACTAGAGTTTGTCTAGATTTGTGAGATTTCATTCATTTGGTGAGAAGGTGATGAGGCCTGGGATGCAGTCAGCGTTTACATTCATTCATTTTCAATAGTGTTGGAGATCTATAGCAGGAGATCTTCCACTCCAACCCATCGAAAGCATATCTTCATTTAGCTGGTTTCGTGCACAGGGGCATCGTCATGCTAGAACAGGTTCGGGTCTCCTAATTCAAGGGGGAATTTAATGCAATAGCACCCAAAGACGTCCTAAAAAAAATTGTGTATCTCCAAATTTGTGGTAACTGTTTGCAGAACCACATATGGCTGGAAAAATCAGGTGTCCCAATACTTTTGTCCATGTAGTGTAATTATGCAATTTTGATTTAACCAGATGATTATAATAAATTATTAATAATTTGAGGATTTTAAGAAACCTCTTGCTACCTGTGACAAACACTAGCCATGTTATTGTTACTATTGGCATTTTGTTTATAATATATTTGAGATATTTTTTCAGCTAGGAAAAATCCTTAAGACTCCTAAACGTATTTGTATCTCCTGACCGTATCATACTTTTTAAATAGCATTTAATGGCAAAATAGAAACAGCAAGGCCTCTGTTGAAAACATACTGTTCCAACGTCTGGATGCTGAAGACTCCTTCTATATTAAATAAACATTTCCTGACTGAAACCTTCACCATTAATAGTCTCTTCAATTATTAATTTCTTTCCATTAAATAATGACGCATTTGTGACATGTTTATTGTTAGCTTGTGTGTAGCAAAACGACGGCAAAGATCAGTTGTTGCAATGGGAGCAATGCTGGATTCCAATAAGTGCTTTAAAAGTAGAAAACGAATTCAAACCAACACCTTCGGAGCAAACACCCTGAAGAATTCAAGAGCGCTTCGGTAGGAATAAATGAATGAAGTAAATAAACATGCCATCGTTGTCATACCTTTTTTCATGACTTTCACATGTTTGTGGTTTTCCCCATGACTTTATCCGGAATCTCTTGTTTTTCGCGACCGTACGTTTTGATCATCTACACGAACTCGTGCATAGAAAATAGAATCGAATGCTTTCGAATTTAAATAACGCACCATGGACACAGGATCAGTGGGCAAAGCCGGTCCTAAAGTGTGTTTTCTGACCTGCTTCTTGTAATCCGGAGTGAGTGCTTGCTAAAAACATCAAAGCCTCGCACCAGTGTGGTGACTAATTCCTGTGGCTAAACGTTCACAAATGTTAATTGGAGCCCCAGAAGGGACCCATCTTGAAGGCAGCATTTACTCAACAAGCTCCAAGGAGCAACAGGAACCATTCAGATCCTGTTTAGACAAAACGTTCGGTGTTTTGGTCTCGGGGGGGAAACGCATGCTCAGGTATTTTTTCCCATGCCACAATGCTCGGCCCTGTGTGCGCACACTATAGGGGGACGCTAGCGCCGTTTTTGCGAAACGGAAAAAAAGGGGACGAGGGCAGAGGTGTCCTGATAAGATGCACCGCGATGAAAGTGTAGAAGCATGAGAAAGCAGATGGCCGACCTGTGAGGCGCTGAAAGAAAGACATTTTTTGAAGCGTTTCTTTTTGGTTATTGCTTGGTTTTATGGAGATGTATTATTTATATTTACTTACATTTCTTTATTCCTTTCTTTTTAGAGCGCTGAGAGGAGGCCCACCTTATTCGTGATGTTAAACAACCGGATTTGCTGGATGACCCCTGAATTTTGGAGCTTCGGTGAGTAACGTTTATTTACATTGACGTCTCGCTAATTCCCAACAATGAAAAAAACACTCTTCTATGCTAATCAATGCAATTTCTTGCACATCTCCTCACAGGCCTGTTACACTCAATCTCACACACACACACACACACATACACAAACACACACAATAGCACAAGTTTCATGAGTTTTTGCAAATGACGATTCCACAGTTTATTTTGTGTTACGAAGTATTTTACTGCAGTTCTTGTGACAGCATGAATATTATTACAACATCTGGCTAAAAATATACATCTGGCATTTATTCCTTTAGTTCGAATCGATACTTCAATACAACAACAAACTATAATAAGACGTGGTGAACACTTTGTTAAGAGGATAACAAGATAATAGGTTTATATCTTAAAAAATTCTCATTACACACAATTCTAATAAAGAAAAAGTAAAAATTAGTAAAATAAAATGGTACATTCCAAGCGAGTAAATTAAATGAGACGTAGATTTTATTAGACACTTCGATCACTTATAAAATATATATCGAACCCTAAATTTTCGTACATATTCAGTCAGAAATCTTAGTATAAAATGTGTTCTTCCTTTTATACTGCATCAGTTTGCCCTAGACTACAATTTGCATATTTATACATACAACTATTTAGATTTATAGAATGTCTACAAAACAAAAAATTCCTGTTACCACTGAAATTTTAGCGGCTTTAAACAGCCGTTCCGCTACTATCATGTTTTTTATTTTTATTTCTCCTTTATTTAATAAGATGAAAAAATGCAGCTTGTCATGTTACAGGAAAAAAACACAAAGGGTTCTATATAGAAAACAGGAAAAATCTGGTGCTGAAACTGATGACTCCTTCCAAATATTTTAGTCGTTAGTAACTTATATATCATTTCAATTACTTGCATCGGCACTAATTCAAAGAAGAATACGCTAATCAGATTAAGAAAAGGTGTTTACGTCGAACATCTAGAACGGTGTGTTAACGAAATCTTGCGATTTGACAGATGTCAGCTTGTACAATTATCATTTATAATTATTAAGCTACATAAAGTGTAGTTTTCTTATAAACAAACGCACCTAGCTAGCTATTGAATCGAAGCAAAGAGTACTCGCTAGCTAGAGTAACATCAAGAGAGAAAAGAATTGTTCGTCGGTAGACGTCAGAAATGTAAATCGGAAAAGCCTGGTGTTAGAGGTGGTTAGAGCAGGCGTGCGAGCCAACCACGTCGTATTTTTGGGAAGGAAAAAAAATGTCTTCACTGCCGACGGAATTTACGAGTTTAATTTATGAGGACACGGCGTATTACGGACTCAGATGTCAGATGGTAATACTCGGGGTCTTAAATTCCAATTTCCAAATGAAAATATACATCGGGTTACGACGGATCAGACGAGGCAATAAAAAAAAAGTTTGATTTGGTTACGAAGCAGAGGAAAAGAGCTTCAAAATAATAATAATAAAATAAAATAAAAACACACAATAGCGGTGTATACAGGGGGCATTTACTTTTGAAAACAAGGACTTAACATGGGAAGAAAGAGACTGAGACTCATTTAGGGGTATGTTTTTTGTATCTAATTTGGACCCCACCTTATTTTGTGGTTTGGCTCATTTCTCAACCGATTAGCATAAAAAAAAGTCCCACAATGCACTGCAATTACGCTGGGCGAAGCACATCGTGTACGCATGATGCACTTAGTAGGGAACAACGAGCACCGTTTCGGATACGCTCTGTACTCCTCTCTTTTATTTTTTCCAAATGCGTGACGATCGGTTCTACAACGGCGGATCCGATGTTCACACGTGCCCTCAGAAATCCTCCAATCGTATTTTCAATTGTATTCCAGGGAGGATCTTCTATCCGGGATTGTGTCCAGGTGCATTTGAGTTTTCAGCACCTGATTTTAATCAAACCCACCTTTTTTTTTTTTTAACAAAGTAGGGATTGTTTGGTGTGTGCACGTGTGTGTGTGTGTGTGTGTGTGTGTGTGTGTGTGTGTGTGTGTGTGTGCTTTCCTTTTGTGAAATCAGCTGTTTTGCTGTACCAGGTATCTGGAAACACTTTGCCCCCTTGATGAATCGAGTCGAGTCCGGGAATAATTGGGCTCTGATCCGCGAAGACGTTGCATCATCCTTGTAATCCAGCTACTGTTTCCTTTCAGATATTGTATATTGTTATGTGGTTGCCGTGCCGACGACCGGGCAGGTTATGAAACCAGGGGAGAGCGGTAACAGAGCACAAAGTATGCGCTCGAAGGAGAGCAAAAAGAAGTGTGTGTTTACAGAAAAAAATGTCCTACACATTCACACACACACACACACACACACACACACACACACACACACACACACACACAGAAATAAGGCCACACATGCATACAAAACCTGTATGTGTGTGTGTGTGTGTGTGTGTGTGTGTGTGTGTGTGTGTGTGACTCCAGGCCCAGGATATGATGTAGCGGTGGGATCCGGACCTTGTGAAAAAATACCCTTTTCACGTCGCCCCGTTGAGCCTCTTAAAGCCGTGGCATGGAGCCCGTGTTGCCATGGAACTTAGTGATTCACAGGACACATTCATCAAGGGAATTTCTGTGTGGTGTGTATGCTCATGTGTGAGTGTGTGGGTTTTGTGTGTGTGTGATTGGGGTTCAGTGGATACATCCTGTTTTCCAGAAGTTTGAAATTAAAGCATACATTTATGATCTAGCTCGTAAAGATAACACTCGACTACAGACTTTTTTGTGATTCCGACGTATCGCGCGACGGCATAAAAAAAAGCGCATCCTGGCAGAAATAAAAGAAATTATGACTCTTTTTTATTATCAGACATTTTTATCCAAAGCCATCATAGTGCTGGGAGCAGGCCAAGGTTTAGTATCGATGCGCGGCAAAAACCACAGATAACCACACGGACGTATCGGAGTGTGCGTATCGCAACCAAATGTGCAGCGTTGGTTTGAAAGTTTGTGCCCCCTCCATTGAATTGCATTTGTTTTTACTTATTTAAAAAAATTATTTTTTTTTTACTAATTTCTTTTTTACTTAAGAGTTAGAAATCTAGTTTTGCCTGTGCCTATAATACACTCTGGTTTAGTCCAAGGGTTCTTGGTGTATTAATGTGCACTTTTAGTGGGTTTGTGTACTAAAAATGGATTTTCTTACTTGGAGTGTTTGAACTTTTTTCCTTTTTTTTTTATTTTTTATTAAGAAATTCTCATCATTTTTTGACAGCCTATTTCCAAAATTAGTTCCCGTCTGGAGTCTTTTGAGAAGATTTTTAGATTAGATTAGATTTAACTTTGTCATTGCACAACTTGTGGAATGACAGTCACACTGATGTAGGTGAGGTGAGGAGGCCTGGGGTGCAGTTCATGTTCACATTCATCCCAAAAGGTGTTCAATTGAAGCTCTAGAGCAGGAGATCTTCCACTTCAACCCATGTACAGCATATCATCAAAGCACTTTGTGCACAGGGGCATTGTCATGCTGGAACAGGTCTGGGGTTTCTTAGTTCAAGTGAAGGTACATTTTCATGCCACTACCCCCAAAGACGTCTTGTACAATTGTGGGGAAGAACCACATACAGTATGGTGGGAAAAGTCAGGTGTCCCAATTCTTTTGTCCAATAGTCTATATTCAAATATAAGTTGTAAGCTCGTCTTTATGTCGCTGTTTCACTGACAGGTTTCTAAACTCAGACGCGAGTCGTGTCTCTTCATACGTACATTATTCCAGAGTTTCAGTTTGGGTGATGAATCGTATTAAAAAAAAGAACTCAGATGAGTCAAGGCGCAGTTTATTGGATTTTGCCCTGTGAGCAAACGAACAACCCGCGGTTTATTCTCCCAATCCGGACACGGAGCTTCCGGCATTCAATTTATCATAAAAACGCTTTCTCTGCTCCTCCTCGGTATAAAAGCTTCATCTAATTAACAGTATAAAAGATGGATGCATGCATAATTGATAGGTTTGTTCATCTGCTTCTCATCAGGTGTCCATAAAAGAAGGCTTTAACGCTTATAAATATAAATGCTAACGGCACCCTGACGCGCGAGACATCTCTTTCCCCAGCCATGAAAAAAGGCAAGAACAAATACCGCGACGAGTTTCATGAACTCTAAAAATGAGATTAGGTTAGATTCGAGTCAACTTTATTGACCTTGAGATGATGAGATGGACAAAGTTAGAGGATGCAGTTAGTTTCTATCCAGATGTGCTAGATGTGCTTGTATTTAAGGCGCTTTAAGCTTCTTAACAACGTTCTGCTTTTGACCCCGGTCTTGTAGGAAGATGAAACCCTGTGTTGTAGAGTTCTACCTGAAACAGGGTTACATAGCAATGCAGAAAGAAAGGAAAGAATGAAGAGTCTGGATTTTTCCGCTCAAGTTCACAAGGCTGGAAAGTGCGAGTTATGTTTTAAGCTTATGTTACGAATTCAGGGATTTGCATCGGGGCATCAGCCTAAAAGTGGACGATGTGATGCATCAATTCTAAAAAGTGTTCATTTTTATGAGCAAATATGACGTGTCACAACACTACAGTGACCGAGGCATGTCGTGAGAGTCACATAGAATAGAGATTAACATGGCAGAGGTAGAGCTGCAACTTCCTGGAGACAGAACAGGAACAGAACATCTGTTTTATTTCATCCTTTGCATTCGGGTTGCACTAAATCAGTTATGTAATTTGCAGTATGTATGTATGTATATATATATATATATATATATATATATATATATATATATATATATATATATATATATGTTCACTCACACACACACACACACACACACACACACACACACACACACACTTACTACAATCTATATTTAAAAGGTATCATGAGAAAAAAATTGCATTAATATTTAATATTTTCTTTGATATTCGTAAATTAAATATTCTGTTAAAGCGACAAAAAAGTTGGTGTGTGTGTAGGGCAATCAGTGACTGTGAGCTAACGAGCGCTCTCAGAGCATTCTGGGAAACGCATCCATGGTGACAAATCCGGGAGCTGACGGTGAGCGAAAGGAACAAAGAGCCAATGTGTGTGAATGTGAGGGCCTTCAGTCACACACACATACATACACAGACGTGTACACTCAATCACACATATACACACACACACACACACACACACACACACACAGGCAGCAATAGCGTTAGCTTAATGGCTCATGACATGCCAACCGGCTCATAAACCGAGCACGAGAAAATAAAGCGGCGAACAGTCGAGAAAATTCCCACGCTCGCCAGATTTCAACCTGTTCGATTTGGAGAAAATCTGATTTAAAACTCGGGCCAAATACGGTTGACTCGAATATGGCTCAGTCACTGAGGAACAAGTCTCGTAAAAGTGTGTTTGTGTACTGATGTGCAGTGTGTATTGTGTGAAAGACAGAAAAGTGTGAAAGTATAATGTGTGTGTAAATGTCTTTTAATGCAACAGGAAAGGATTTTAATCAGATAGAGTTTGAGTAAACACTCAGCAGTTTTATTACGTCTGGCACGAAAATCAGCCAAAACGTGTTGTTGGGTATCAACGACACAAACTGGGTTGCCAGGTCCATTAAATGTACGCAACAAGAATTCTCCCTGTGACACTTATAGCTTCTCATATCACAAATACTATCACATTATAATTCAAATAAAAGGTGTTTGAATAAATAGTATCAGTGTGTATACATGCAAAAGTATTTGCCCCTTAAAATTTTTATACGCAAGGAGAAAAACACGTTTATTGTATGATGAAATTAAGTCCTGGAAGTTGAATATTTTTACTATTACGGGACGTTATGAAGTGTTTTGTTTCTCCTTTATCATAGCAACATTAGCTCTGATAAAAAATAGATGTACTGCTAGATTTTGTTGAGATTTGTTGAGATTCATTCAGCCACAAGGGTGTTAGAAAAGTCATGTACCGATGTAGGTGAGAAGGTGAGGAGGCCTGGGGTGAAGTCAGCGTTCACATTCATCTCAACGGTTTTCAATAGGGTTGAAGCTCTATAGCAGGAGATCTTCCACACCAACTCATGTATCTTCATGCGCATGTGCACATGGGTATCGTCATGCTGGAACAGGTTTGGGTCTACAAAAGTCAGGTGTCTCAGTACTTTTGACTATATATTCAGTGTTACAGCACTATAAAGTGTAATTCTTTCTTTTTTTTTGAAGTGAATAACATGACATGTCATTTCACCAAAAAAGAAAAAGTGGAAAACACAATGGAGGAACTAGAGACTTTTTCCATTTATGTTGAATAGATGCCTTCTCAGATGTCTTCTGAGTGAACAACACTTTTTGACAAAAAACAATCAAGAACCCAACAAGAAGCGGCAAACTATAACAAAACGTTTTTAATCAAATGTACTTTATAAGAAGGGAGTAATTACACTTATTACATTTGAAGGACATTTACGTTTCAGAAGATCATGTAGTTCCTCAATCGTGTGACTTGAAACCATAAAGAGCATTATATGAGAAGCTGTGGCGGGAGCATGAGCGTAAATCGACGGATCTGCTGAGAGTGTGTGGAGTACGGGTTCTGTGTGTGGGGGTGTGTGTGTGTGTGTGTGTGTGTGTGTGTCCCATAGAGTTCTCATAGATCAGTACTTTTTATACTTTCAGGAACGAGAATATGTAACCGCACTCGAGTACTAAATAGAAATTGAGCGTAAAGAGAAACCTATGGATGAAAAAAATAAAGTATTTTTTATTTATTTTTTCTTATATTTTGCATTGATTTTTGTCACCCAGAAGTTTAAAAATGATTCGTACAATAACGGCTTAAACATACTTCTCTGTACAGGACTATCAGCCTGTGCTGCATGTGTGGGCGAGTGTGTATGCACGCGCGTGTGTACGTGTGTGTGTGTGTGTGTGTGTGTGTGTGTGTGTGTGTCAAGCTCAACCTTGGCTCTGTTTTATTCGCCTGTTGGGTAAACACATACCCCACTGAGACAGTAAGACACGAATCAGCAGGGACGCCTGACCAATATGTCCTTCTGATCAAAGCCACCGAGGCGAGTGTGTGTCCTCGCCTTCTTCTCCTCCTCCTCCTCCCCGTCCTCCTCCCCCTCCTACTGAGCCCTCAACCGTCCCCATGTTTTTTGGCTTAATTAATCAAAAATGATTTCTTTTCTCATTAGATATGCGGGCGGTCGGCCGGCTTCGCACTCGCAATCTGCAGGGATCGATGTTTTACAGATGTTTAGGCCTGGCTTTTGTTTTTCGACATGGCGCTGATTTTTATTGGGTATGGATTTAAGAGGGGGAGCCGAGGGATTCTCATCGCCGCCGACGCACAAAACACGCACACACACACATACGTATATACAACCTGCAGAGCGTTCCAAGATCTGTGATGCATTGCCTTGAAAGTTTCGTACACCAGAAGTGACGTACGACACGGATCTTTTGATGGCTTTCCCGTGATGTGAGAATCAAGAAATTTAATCATAAAATAACATAAAAAAAATTAAAACATGATCTCAGCCTAAATTTGTTCTAATAGTATTAATACTAAATTAATTCTTAAATATTGAGGCAATTTTTGAGTGTTATGTGACTTATGGAGTTGCTTGTTGGTTTTTATTATTATTATTTTTTTTTTTTTTTTCTATTTTTTATACTCTTTTTTAATGCACTTTTTTTCATAGTTGATTTGTTTGTATATTTGTATATACATATAAAATTATATATAAAATTTGTATATAGACATTAATTAAAAATATAGAAAATATAATATAGAAATAAAATAGAAAAAATATAGTAATAAAAAAAAATCAAGCGGAATATATATATTTTTTTATTGTATTATTTATTTTTTTTATTAATTTATTATTTTTTTCAGCTTTTTTACACAATTCAAAGAAAGTAACATTTACTAAGTGTTTTTTGTTTGTTTGTTTCGCAAATCTGGAGCCTGACTTCCAAAAAATAAATTATAATAATTCTCTAAGATGCACAAACGATGTACGATTTTTTCAAAATGTAGAAATAGTTTTATTGAAATAATGACATCAAAGGTGAAAGCTGGTTAAAAAAATGATATTCTTTTACTTTTTTATATGATGAGTTTTTTTAAACTTGGCAACGTTTTATCTATATATTATTTATGTTTTGTACCTAAGAATGATCTAAAACTCTAAAATTGTCTTTAAAAATATATATATAATGAATAATGGACATAAGAACAAACTCGTTTAACACTCCTCCGTGCTGCAATGCTTCACTAAGAGATCAGAACATATGGAAATGAATGGTGAAGCAGTACTTTGTATGATATTAGATGTTAGGAGATACACTGGTATCATGTGTTGTTTGTGTTGGCAGGCAGAAAGGAGACGCGTGTGCTCTGGGAAAAACAAGTTTTTTTACCAGCGTTGCAGCTCCTCCACACAGTTCCTGTTGCTTGTAAACAAACGTAATTTTGTATTTCCTGGAGTCTAGACACAACAGCGAAGGCCTGGCAGCAGCGGCGAGGAGGGCACTTGTGGCTCCCGAGGAGGAGTTGGCACTGTGCCGTGCCAAACAGTGCCCCCAAGTGTGTGTGTGTGTGTGTGTGTGTGTGTGTTTGTGTAAGTGTTAGTGATGGGAAGATCAGATCTTTCTCCTTTTGAGAAAAATAAATAAACTTTATACGAATCCTTTGTTCATTTTTGTTCATTTCGCTCATTATGTTGTCTTCCGTTCATTTTTCACATGAAATACTGCACAGTTTCTGTACAGGAAGCAAAAACGATTCTTTTACCTACTTTTCTGACTCTTTTGGTCTAAGTTGTTTTGTTCTAACTCTGTATACACACCCTTGTGCTCTTCAGGGGGTTTCCTCTGACCACTCTGGTTTCTTCCTTTAGTTCAAAGACATATGTTGTAGGCTGACTAGGATTTCTAAATTGTCTGTGGCATGTGTGTGCGTGTGCGTGTGTGTGTGTGTGTGTGTGTGTGTGTGTGTGTGTGTGTGTGTGTGTGTGATTGTGATTGTGCCCTACATTGTGACATCATCTTCAGGGTGCCCTCTGCTTTGTGCCCAAATCCTTGGAGTTGGCTCCAGGCTTCAGACTAAAATTTGTAGTATGAGAGGTGTATGGATGTAAGGCTGGATGGATGGATGATGGATGGATGGATGGATGGATGGATGGATGGATGGATGGATGGATGGCTAGATTGGCATATGGATAGATGAGTAGATGTGTATTGGATGGATGGTATACAGAATGGGTGGAAAGATGGATGGATTATTAGATTAATCATTGAATGTATGTATGTATGGATGGATAGATGGATGGATGGATGAGCGGATGGATTGATCAATTATTGGATGAATGGATGGATGGATTAATGGATGGATGGATGGATGGATAGATGGATGGATGAATGAATAGGTGTTTAATATTGATTAATAAATGGATCTATATATATAGATATGTGAGTTGAACGACACATTTTTAATACATTGGGATTAGATCATTTTCGGCATATATATATATATATATATATTATGGTGCTTCAGTATGGACATAGTGGTAGATAAGAAAATGGGTTTTGAATAAATGAATGTGACATGCAATTGATTGGATTAATAATAATAATGATAATAATAATAATTATCATTATAATTATAATAATAATAGTTTATTGTAGAATATTGTAATGAGAACACGTTTGATATGTCTATGGGTGTATGTACGTGCTGATGAAATCGGTGTGTGCGTGTATATGTGTGTATGTATGTGTGTGCTCACCAGGCCGTTCCGCTCAACTAGCCAGGAAGAAGGGGGATAAAACGGAGGCGCCGAGGAAACTGGAGAGAAATGATTATTGATTTAATCACATAATCAGCAGCCAACACTTCAGGCCCAGATAGCAAATCCATAATAGCCTCGGCACATAAGCGGACCCCTTACAAATGTACCACCAAAAGCCCAGCACGTGCACGCACTGCAAACACACGCGAGGCCGAGGGTCACCTTCAGCCGCCATTACAATATTGACACTCGTCGACGCTTAAATATGGTTTTGAGTTAAGCGTTATCAATCGTCCGTAAAGTATGACAGCGGCGACGGACGGATTAGACACACGCTTTTCTTCTTATAATCTGGGAATATTTCGAACAAAAAAGGGGAAATCAATTCAGTGTGTGTGTGTGTGTGTGTGTGTTTGTGTGAGTAAGCAGGTGCTTTTGAAACGTGGCCCGACCTTCCGTCAATATGACACCCCCTAATCGTGGTGCTCCCTCAAAGACACGTCACATCACTCACACCGGGCGCATTAACAAGCAGAAGCGCGATGACGAGTCCGGCGGAACGTCGCATGACAATCGAACCGTTGCTACACAAATTACACATCTGTCTGACAAACACCTCTGTACCATCAACAGACGGGTAAACAATCCGATAGAAAACCAAAAAAAAACATACACCTGCAAACGGGTGATGTTCACAATCCCAGCAGGTCACAATGCACTTCGGGATTCATTGTGTTACCGAGGACAAATACGTAATTGCGCGGTTTTTTTTTTTATTTCTTTTTTTTTATTTCATTGTCAGGTCAAAAATATCGCTCTGATACCTCGTTTTGACGTTGGCGTCTTATTCGGATCGGAAACAAAAGGTGTCCAGGGTAGTTAGGATGGAACCGAGAGACGGAATGATAAAGAATTAAAAGCCCCGTCCTATTATCTTTGGCCCCTCGTTTTGTTTTTGTTGGTTTTTTTTGACGGATAACAAAAGCCACATGCATGCCGGGACTCTTAAGTGGGATGTCTTTGTTTCCTGCCTTTGGCACTGTACTGTCACTGGTTTTCAAAACAAATCACAGATAGATTTGCGTCGTTTTTTTACATCTATGGCGGAGATTTTTCGCGAATATTTGGCAACGTAAATGTTTCTTTTTTCCCCCCAGCTTGACTAGCCTAATTCTTCCTAGATTTTGAAATGCTGTAAGAAATTTTTGGGAAATCTGATAGCTTTGAAAATTCAGGATGAGAGACCGACTTTATAGACTTCTTGTCGACATTTTGTCTTTTTGGCATTTACATTTATTGTGTTTGGCAGAAGCCTTTATCCAGAGTGATATCCATTTCTCCAATTCATGCAAATAAGCAGCAGTTTGGTTAAGGGCCTTTCCTGGGGGTCCAGGAGTGGGAGCTTGGTGAGGCTGGGATTTGTTCTTGTAATCCTCTGATCCAAAGTCAAAGGCCTCAACCACTAACTACCCCTCCCCCTTTGCTAACATTCTATACCAGCAATAGATAAGCAAAGATTTTAAAATTTTGGACTTCTGATTAGAAGGTTGTGAGTTCAAATCTCACCACCACTAAGCTGCCCCTGGAAATATGGTTAAGTTAAGGCATTGAACGTGGGATCCAAAGGTCATGAGTTTAACTTCCAGCAACACCAAGCTGTCCTTTCTGGGCCCCTGAGCAAGGCCCTTAACTCTGCAGCTGCTCGGATGTATGATTAAGATAAATGTAAGTTGTGCTTACATTTGAAAGAGACTTTTCCCCATACTGATGCTTCAGATATGCTGTTTTCTGTCAGAGCGAGAAAAGATTTTCATAGAGATAAATCAAGGCTGTAGGTTGGTCAGCATACCAATGCAATATAAGGGATTTGTTGTTTTAGTGTTTTAGTTAGTTAGTTAGTTAGTTAGTTAGTTAGTTAGTTTTAGGTTTTTCTTCCTTTAAGCATGGATTCATAGTCCTTGATTTTTCATGCCTGACTTTTGATCATTTTTTGTTGTTGCTAAGGTAAAGATTTAAAAATATATATAAATAATAGAATAGAAATCGAATTGAATCCCACTAATAGAAGTGATTTACACATACACAGATTTTCAACTCTTGAACCCTCAGGCCTGAGATTAGAGCTGATAGAGGTTCCTCCTGTAGTACTCAAACATGTAGTACAAAACATTTTATTGTTTAGCATTTTATTTCAGCATATATTTTCTTGAAATTAATGTTCCCAGTATAGTTTAATTGATTTAATTAAATTTTGTTTTATTTAGACTAGATTAAATTAGATTAGATTAGATTAGATTGGATTCAACTTTATTGTCATTGTGCAGAGTACAAATGAGCTAAAATAATGAAGTTAGCATCTGTCCAGAAGTGCAAATTGCAATGTATATAAATAAATAAATCTTATACATATAAATAAATATACATATTTATATACAATAAACGTAGTATAGGAGTGCGAAGTTTAAATTTATATTACAAATAACACTGTATAAGATGCAATGTGAAGATAAACACAGAAAGTGCTTGTGTTATTTCATGGCCCTTGGCCTATTTTTCAGGGGGCTCCATTTGTCGAGTCCACACTTCCATGAACTACAAATTTGGAGAAGCTTTGAGTAAAATAGAAGCGATTTACCCTAACAGAGATTCAGACTCTTGAACCCGCAACCCTGCTGAGCATAGAGGTAATTGAAGTGAGGTTCATGTAGTAGTACAGTAACATCATGTTCTCCTCGTATGTTAACTTCATCAGACCTCCGTGTAGAAACGATCGCTCTTTTTACGCAGCTGCAACGATTTCTGACAAAAAAATATATATATAGGAAAAAAACGGAAGTGTCCTCAGATAGATTCCACCCGGCAACTCTGCGCCTTCATCTGTCTGTTCCTGTCTGCGTCGCCCTGAGCTACAAAGGCGTAATTGTTTACCAAAAGGTTGCGCCTCATTGGCTCCTGGAGATTGGCTCCTAATTAGCAGCGAGTTGTCTGAACACGCTCGAGCACTGTCCACTCCACTTTCATCTAATCTCCACTCTTTCAAACAAAATAATGAGATCATTTACACCTCATTAACGTGGCCCCGTAATGTCCGCACATTCATCATAATGATTGCTTATCATTTTCACTCCGCAATATTATCTCCTCTAATGAAAGCGTTGGTGCGCGCTGCCAGGAGAGCCTTAATTGGCGGTGTGGAATCGCAGCTTGTCGTAACATGTGCGAGCATCTCATTTGCATGGAGCACTTCACATGCTAATATAGGGATCTCCATTAAATATGTACATACGGCTGATAAAGATACTGCTGATGAAGGACCGAGAGAAAAGCGTAGAAAACTGTATAACATCATAAGAGTTCAAGAAGATTCTCCCTCTGAAAACCTATTTGGATTTTCGCTAAAGACTTTTCAAACTCTAACATGATACAATCTTCAAATCAAAAGTATTTCAAACCCAAAGTTGGAGGCACATAATCGTATAGGACGTCTTGGTGTTCAGTGGCATTATATTTAGTCTTCACTTGAACTAGGGGTTCAAGTGCATAAGAACATAGTTCAAGTTTGAGTTCCCTCAGGATCGTATAAAGTGGCGGAACGCAAGTTTGTTTAGTCTCTGCCTCGCACTGTAAACGCATGTTTTTATTATTATTATTATTATTACACTTGAAAACATATCCCACAATGCCAGGGGTATTAAATAGCAACTAGATTTAGCGCAGTGTCACAGAATTTCACTTACAATGAGAAAATCCTGACAATTTCTGCATATCGAGGGAATGAATGAATGAAGGAAGGAATGAAGTTTAAACATTTGTTAAAGTCTGCTGAAATAAGTAGAAGAGTTAAGTAGATTATATCTTTAGAAAATGTAATATTAAACGTAAAACACACACACACACACACACACACACACACACACGCATCTGTTTCTTTTTAACTGATTGAATGTCTGCCAATTGTATTGATTGCTGAATGTAATCAATATAATAAAAAGTGTATTGCATTAAATTGATTTATTCTTTTTTATTCAATTATTTATTTTATTTTAATAAAAAATATTTGTAAAATTTGAGCTGATGATGATGAATTATTATTATTATAATTATTATAATTATTATTATTATTATTATTATTATTATTATTATTATTATTATTATTATGGGATTATTTTTCCCTGAATTTTTTAATAATGTTTTCGTAGTTCAAATTCTTTTCATTAATTTTTATTTATAATTTTTCTTTTTATGATTAATGTATGTTCTGATTTGACTTTTGGCAAAAACAGTGCACTTTAAAACTGGAATATTTGCCATTGTCAGCAACAGTTCATCCTATTTCTAGCCACGGAACCGACGTTGTTCTGCGTTGAATCGTTTTCGTGACACTATAAAATAAGTTCCAAACATCAAGTTAACAAAATTTTTATTACGTTTATGGAGCAAATGTAGAACGCAAACAACTGAAAGTGACTTTTTCACCATATTGGTGCATTATATGTTTCATTTTCTGTCAGATCATGAGGAGAACATCGATCAATCAAGTTGCGTGCTGCATTTGTTGTAAATCGAAGCAGGTTGTATATTTAATTCACTGTCCAGATGCTACTCATACTATAATCCTGAATTCCTGAGGTGTCAAACCACTAAACTTTCCCTGCTCTGGATTTCTGCAGCTCGTAGGTGAATAACAGGCTAATAGGTGCATTTGATTAGTCGTCGGACATGGTTTCCGGACTGATCCGAAGCTTTGCGCCTTGGAGCGAAGCGCGATGGTAGACAGAAAAATGTTCCTCCAATATTTCCATATTTGTTCTCTTCCTTTACTCTCTATGATGTAGCAAAAGTGCATAAACATTCACATCCTCAATATGGGATCAAACGCCTCATAGCCGTTAGCTAGGCTAGCCAGAGTTGCCATGCGTAGCAAGGAGACGTCCGCGCCCCATTTAGAGAGGCTTAGAAGAGGATTTCTGGCACGCTTCTTCCCCTGACTGAGGTTCTGCCTGATAATTGTGGGCACGTGTGTGGAAAAGGACTGCAGCTGAATGGCCGAGAAGTTTCGCTAAATTAAAACCTATCTCCGCGTGTCGAAAACCAGCACCTGCACACTTTTTATTTCTTTTGCCTAATTCACCACTCCTACGATCATCCAACTCATGAGAGAGGGAAGAATGTGAAGAGCTCCTCACAGGACAGAACCCTGCATCCAACCCCTCTTTCCTTTCTTCTTTAATGTGTGTGTGTGTGTGTGTGTGTGTGTGTGTGTGTGTGTGTGTGTGTGTGCGTGATGCATTGCTAACATCACCGTTACACCAAAATCATGTGTAAAGCTTTTATATCTTTACAACATGTGTTTCAAATGATTTGTATTTACTTTCACCTTTTTGGACGATTTTTGAATTTTTGACTTTTTTTTTACACATATTTACATTTTTTAAGTGATTTGTTTACAGATACTTTTTTATTTTCAGATGATTTATTAGAATGCGTGTTTTTTTTGTTTTTAAATTATTGTGTTTACTTGATTTGAAATATGATACAAAATGTTTTTGTTTTTTTGAAGTTTTTTTTTGTACACAGTAATTTTTTATTTTACACATTATTCCATTTTTTTTCACAATTATTTTCACAAAAACAAAACAATGTGCATTTTGCATGTAATGTTTAAAAAAAAAAAATTAATAAATATCATAAGTTTCATACAAATACATAAGTCATGATTTCTTCACAATTTATTAATAAATTCGAATATAATTTTTTTTCAAATGGATTTTATATACGTATTTTTACAAGGGTCACTTATTCCTCCATGCACTTTTTTTTCTCGCATTATTACGTTTTGTTTTACATATAATAATTTTTTTAACATAATTAATTTACACGTAATTTTTTTCCCACATAAATCCCTTTTTTACATAATAAATAATTTACATGAATTTATCTTTTTTTTTTACAGGATTCTTACACATTTGTCCATTTACACATTATAAAAACAATGTGTGTGTGAGAGAAATAGTGACTGAGTTACAATGTACTTTAATTGAACTCGGGGGCGGAGCTAAATGGTGGTAGTGCATCAGCTCACATTGCCGTCTCACAACTCCAAGTTCTCCAGTTTCGTGTGGGTTTCCATTGTTTGGTTTTTTTAGTTTCCTCCTACTTGACAAAAGGCATGAATGAGTGCACATACAGGGCTTGACTTTGCATAGACTGCAACCATGACCAGACTTATTAAATACTCCTGAACTGAAACCTCGATTATCCAGGATGTGAAATACATTGATAATGTGTTTTAAACAAAAAAAAACCCAACACAAACAAATATTTTTTTTATTCCCAGGGGACTCGCACTCTGACAGACTTGCTCGATATGATTCGGAGTGTTGTGTATTAAACATGGATTTGTCCTGTTCTCCCAAAAGACGTGACCCGGTGACACACACACATGACTGTACCGTGATAAGTGACCTGTAGATGAGCTCGGGCTCATGCTGAGCGAGTGCCTCAGGCTGCTCGGCTTCTGTACGAGGCTCTGACCAGAGGGAAGCTAATAATCGGCTTTGGCCTCAACTCTGTCACCTTGAGAGAATAAGAGGAGGGGGGTTGTGAGTGGTTTGCATATCACACTCACACACACACACACACACACACGTGCGCACACGCACACACATACACAAAAGTACATATGAGAATTATATGCCAGTGTGCTCTCATTGTCAGGGCGTCATGTCAACAGGGTGATCATTAAACCAAATTTGCATGCTGACGTGTGTGATCAAGCTGTCACTTAGCTGTCTACACATTTATGAGATTCTCACATCACCTCACCATCATACACACACACACACTGTCTCACACACACATTATCTTTCCATCAACGGTGTTTGGTGTTAACCCGATGACACTTTGAATATTTTAATACACCTCGTTTTGTTCGCCGTCGATGGATCTTATCGAATTAACATAATGACATCACAGTCATTTTTTCTTCACGCACAGAAAAAAAACGCAGCGCATCAGATGACAGTCGGGAATTTGAAATGTTGTCATTTAGCTACACAACTACGCTGCTGAACTCTCGACTCTCGAAAGCGCAGAGGTGAAGCACAGGTTTGTGGTTTGGTAGTCATTTGGTGGTTCACTGGAATTTGAACTCACAACCTTAGACCTGTTAGGGTTCACCCCCATGTTTGGGAACTCACAGCTAAAAATGACTTAAAATGGTAACAGTTGCTAAAAACAGTGTGATACATACACAATTTAGTTGTGTCTTTGGAAAGAAGACACTTTGGACTTGATCCAGACTCGATAATGCTTGAGAAGTTTAGTTATAGACGCTGAAGTTCTTGAGTTCTGGAAGTTCTGCGGCCTGGTCCGCTGGAGTGACGCTCCAGGACATTTGTAATGATGCGGACTGGTCCACCCCGCTGACCTTTGTCAGGTTCTACAACCTCGACATCAGAGTCACCCCTGCAGGTTGTGCTCAGACACTCTAGGCAGGGACTGGTCAGGATGGCGTGATTGGACCCTCGTTCCCAAAGCGTTTCCGACGCAGCTCGAGTTCCTGAAAGGGAACGTCACTAGGTTATGTATGTAACCCCAGTTCCCTGAGGAAACGAGAGCTGCGCCAATGGGCCATACTCCCTGCATCCCTGCAGCGCTTGCCTTCTCCTTTTTTAGAAGCTAATGTCGCTCCTATCGCGCTTCCATTTTGTAGCTTTCTGGTTTGCACGACGTCGCTTGCCAATGACGTCACGACTTGCCTATTAGCCGGATTTAACACGTGATTCAAAGCGTGGACAACGCAAGGCGTTCCCAAAACGTTTTCGACTCAGCTCTCGTTCCCTCAGGGAACGAGGATTACATATGTAACCTAGTGACGATTTTGTTGTGGAGATTTGTGGAGGTTCTTCCAGCTACAAGGGTTTTAGTAAAGTCAGGTAGTGATGTAGGTGTGATGAGGAGGCCTCTCTAATAGGGTTATAAGTCAGAGCTCCATAGCAGGAGAACTTCCACTCCAACCTATGTAAAGCATATCTTCATGGTTTAGGTCTCCTAGTTCAAGAGAAGGGAGATTTTTATGCTACAGCATCCAAAGACGTCATATACAGTTGTGAGCCTTGAACTTTGTGGTAACAGTTTTGTGAGAAAAAACACATATGACTTGAAATGTCAGGTGTACCAATACTTTTGCTCTCTATAACTTAAAGAGAAAGTGATGCAAATGAGGCCTGGCATTTTTTTTTTTTTTTATGAACAGTTCAACTTATAAGTTGTGCTTATATGATTTGCACAACTAGTATATAGTTATATCAAGTTCAGGGCATGTGGTAATGGACAGGTTTTCAGGTCGACTCTTATAGTGAAAAAAAGTAAATATAAAGACAAACGAGCAGCCGAGTCTCCTGTACTTCGCAGGCCGTCTAAATTTATGTATGGAAGAAATAGATTTTGGGGAGGAAGCGTCTGCTTTCACATGAACACGAGACTCTTGGTTTCTTTATGAATTTTCGTGATCAGTCGACGCCGTGCTCTCGTTTTCCTTTCCATGAAAAAAGTGCCACATCCATGAATGAATGTGTCTTACAGTTTTTCTCGTGAGAACTCATGTGTTGACCTAAACAGCAATTCGCTTGTTTATCTATGTATTTATTTTAATTGGTAAAACTGTAAAAATACTGAAAAACCCATATACGAGGTGGTATCCAAAAATTTCGAGAGTGGCTCTGTTTACAAGAAAATACTGTATTTTTCTACATTTACACACCATCACCTTTAAAATAGTCCCCTTGCGCTGTATCGCTCCCAGCGTTCCTGCCACTTCATGAATCGCCCGGATCTCCGCAACGGTGTCAAAACGGCAACCTGGATCTTCATCTTTAGGAAGAGGGTGAAGTTCGCAGGAGACAAATCTGCCGAGTAAGGTGGGTGTGTAAGTGAGTGATTTTTCTCCGACGATCATCATGCACGAGTTGCTGAATGGTTTCGTAATTTTCAGTGGGGGTTTATCTTGTCAAAGGTCTTCCTGATCTTTCGTCGTCTTCCAGCGATGTTCTTCTGCTCTTGAAGCGTGCGTTTCGATCGAAACACCTCGAACTACTCGCCGTATGTCAAACGTATGTCATGTCGAACGTCTCTTTTAATTTTGGAATTGAATTCTACCGCCTTCAAAGACGTTCTGTACAATTGTGTGTATCCAACTTTATTGTTTGTGGAAGAAATATATATGGCTGGGAAAGTCAGGTGTCCAAATACTTTTGTCCATATAGTGTATGATAGTCTGATTATCAGTACAAGTCCAAACCCAAACACATACCCTGCGCCATGAGCTAAAAACAAAAGGAGCCAATACAAAAAAGCGAGAGACACGGAAAAGTGTGTGTGTGTGTGTGTGTGTGTGTGTGTGTGTGTGTGTGTGTGTGTTTGTAAGAGCCCATGCATCTGCGAAAGAGCTGAAACAAAGCTTTGTTTGTGTGCCTCAATCAGTCGTGCTCGTGAAAGCAGACACTTACGAGGGAGAGAGAAATTCTTCCTCTTTTATAAAAAAAAACATCCTGGGTATTAAAAAAATAAAGTTTAATGTATTACAGGGTCAATTTTGTTTGCTGCAAATGTGGCATGCATAAAAATGATGATTAATCAAGCCTGAAATGCATAAACACACACACAAACACACACACACACACACACACACACACACACACACACACACACACACACACATACACTCAAATGACAAACGTACAATAAATCCACAAAGGGGCCCCTGATATACAGCGGCTCCTGTTATCCTGTCGTTTTGCTTTTCACTCTATCCCTCCGTCTTTTTTTATGTTTAGTTTTCTTACAGTACCGAGTAAAGTAAGTGCCTTCGTCCCTTTCTTTTTCATTCCCTCGTTCTCGGAAACCCGAATCCAGCGCCCCGGGGCGACCCATGCGAATTCAACCCCAGATCGATAAGCAGATTTCTTCCGTTCGGACATTTTTTGGCGAGAGAGGTGAAGGGGAGGGGAATAAAGTTACAAGTGTGTGTCGTGGGTTTGAAAGGCAGTGTGGGAAAAAGCGGCCTTGGCAGGGAGACGGGGTCAGCGCGAGCTCCGCCGCACCAGGTGTCCCCCCCTGCATTCAGACGATTCGCTCATTCATAGAGCTGGAGCGCGGAGTATTAAAACTCAGAATTTGCAACTGAATGCTGATATAATCCTGGAAATATATGTCTCCATTAAGCGCGCTCCCATTAAGCACACAAGGAAGCCTTTGTGTCCGGGCTTTATGTATATTTATCAAGGCTTTAAAAAGAAGGCCGGTGAGGATGGAGAGACGGAGGGAGGGAAGGAGGGAAAGGAGAGGAGACGAGACGAGTGGAGAGAAGGCTCGGGTGGACTTTCCAACTGTTTACATGTTAATTTTCAAACTTAACAGCCCTCGTCCTGGAACTATTTATACACAGAATGCTAATCATTTTCTCCCCCCAACACTCTCCTCTTTTCTTTCTTTTCTCTTTCTCTCTCGCTCTTTCTTGGCAGCAGTTATTTCCCACTTGACTGTGGCTATGCTAATGCTGGTGTATCCATGTGAGTGTGTGTGTGTGTGTGTGAGTGCTTAGTTGTGATAACAGGCCACTTAAAACTCAGAGACATCTCATAACATCAGAAAAAGTTCCTTCTTTATTTCAAAATACGTGTCTGCGAAAAGAAAGGAAAGGAAAGGAAAGGAAAGGAGAGGAAAGGAGAGGAGAGGAAAGGAGAGGAAAGGAAAGGAAACAGTTGTCTCACAGGTGCTCCTTTTATGATGTGAGAAAACTTTGTCACATTCTCACACAAAAGGAGAGGAAAAGTGACTCTTGCGCTCATAGTGACAGATAGAGAGAGAGGGTGGGAGAGAAGGATAAAGGGAGGGAGAGGAAAAAAAAACACAAAGAAAGTAAAAAAGACAAAGCGAGGGAATTATGAAATGTGGTGAGCGGAACACCATGGCAACTGCTGAAGTGTCCATGTGTCCAGCAAAGAGGAATGTGTGCAATAAAACTGTTCTCTTTCTCTCTCTCTCTCTCTCTCTCTCTCTCTCTCTCTTTCTCTCTCTCTCTCTTTATGCGTTCTTTTTGTACTTCATCCTTCTCCATGCCAACTTAGTAAGTGTGCAAAAGATGAAGACAATTCAGTGACTGTGTGTGTGTGTGTGTGTGTGTGTGTGTGTGTGTGTGTGTGTGTGTGTGTGTGTGTGTGTGTGTGTGAGATAAAACACCACATTTGTGTACTTGATCTAAGTTCTGTACCTCAGCTATACAGACTTCCAGAAGGTTCCACGACATGATTCCTGACGCGAAAGCAGGAAATGTGATGTGAAGATGTTCCACTAGATGTTGGGCTCACCCTAAAGGTGTTCAGTAGCTTTAAGATTCAGAGCTCTATAGCAGGAGATCTTTTACTCCAAGCCATATCCTCATGGAGCTGGATTTGTGCACAGGAGCATTGTCATGCTGGAACAGGTTTTGGTCTTCTAGTTCAAGTGAAAGGAACATTTTATACTCCTGTATGCAGAGGCAGAATATGTTCCAGGACAAGTTGTGCAAAAATCTCCACATTTTTATTATCGTGTGATTAAAAAAAAATAGGGAAAATACATAAATTCATGATTAA